>NC_064819.1:110727692-111029592 GCF_024166365.1 Elephas maximus indicus
CCGCTCACTAAGAAGATATAATAGTCCTGAATGTGTGCATATCAAATAACAGAGCTTCAAAATACACAAAGCAAAAACAAATGGAACTGAAAGGAGAAAGAAATAAATTCACAATTATAGCTGGAGACTGCAAACATTCTTCTCTCAGTAAGCAGTTACATGAATAGACAGAAAAAAAACTCAGCAAGAATATAGAAGGTTGAATCAGAATGGTCTTGACCCCAATTAATAACAACAAACAACATGATCAACCAACTGAACCTAATTAACGTTTCTAGAACACCCTACTGCAACAGGAGAATATACATCTTTTTCAAGAGCACATGAAACATCCATGAAAATAGGCTATATTCTGGGTCACAAAACAAACTTCATTAAATTTAAAATAATTTAAATCATACAAAGTTTCTTCTCTGGTCATAGTGAAATTAAACTAGATCAACAACAGAAAGATATCTGCAAAACCCCCAAATATTTAGAAATTAAACAACAAACTTTAGATAATTCATAGTCTATAAAGAAGTCTCAAGAGTAATTAGAAAATATTTTTAACTGAATGAAAACAAAAATATGACATGTCACAATTTATGGAACACAACTAAAACAGTGCTTAGAGAGAAATTTATAGCATGAAATGCTTATATTAGAAAAGAAGAAGGGTCTCAAATCAATAATTTAAGCTTTCACTGCATATAACTAGAAAAAAAGTCACCAACTAAACCCAAAATTAGCAGAAGGAGTGAAATAATATTATAAGAGAAATTAATGAAATTCAAAAAGATAAGACAATGGAAAAAATCAATAAAACCAGAAGGTGTTTTCCTTAAAGCATCAATAAAATTGAAAAACTTCTAGCTAGACCTACCAAGAAAAAAAGGGAAAAGATTCAAGTCACCAGTATTGGGTATGATAGATGAGATATCAGTAAAAACACCACCAGTATTAAAAAGGATAATAAGGAAATACTATGAACAACTATCTGTGCATAAATAAATAGCTTAGAAGAAATGGACCAGATCTTGAAAGACACAAGCTAACAAAACTCACCCAAGAAGAAGCAAATAACCTGAATACTTCTATATCTACTAAAGATATTAAATTCATAGTTGAAAGCCCTCGAAAATAATTAAAAAAAAAAAAGACTATACCCAGATGTCTTCACTAAACATTTAAGAGATAACACACAATCTTTTTCAGAAATTAGAAGAGCAAACGGTTCCCAACACAGTTTTTGAGGGCTATTTACCTTGATTAAAAAATAATAGTAAAGACAGAACACATTAAAGAAACTACAGACCAATATCCCTGATAAACCTATATGGAAAAATCCTCAACAAAATACTAGTAAACTGAGTCTAGCAATATATAAAAAGTACGATACATGACAACCAAGTGAAGTTTACCTTGGGAATGCAAAGCTGTTTCAATATTGAGAAATCAATCAATGTAAATCACCATATTAACAGATTAAACAAGAAAAATTGCATCTTTTATTTTTTTTTTACTATTAAAAAAAATTCTCAGAAAAATAGAAGTAGAAACTTCCTCTGATAAAAGGCATCTACCAAAAAAGCTAAACAGGCAAAGACTGATTGCTTTTTCCCTAAGATCAGGAATAAAGCAAGGATATTCTCATCACTTCCATTTAGTATTGAACCAGAAGTCCTAGCCAGTGAAACCAAACCAAAAAACCAAGCCCACTGCCGTCGAGTCGATTCCCACTCATAGCGACCCCATAGGACAGAGTAGAACTGCCCCACAGAGTTTCCCAGGAGCACCTGGTGGAGTTGAACTGCTGACCTCTTTTTTAGGAGCCGTAGCACTTAACCACTACACCAGTGTTTCCGCCAGTGAAACAAGGCAAGAAAAAGAAATAAAATGCATTCAGATTGGAAAGGAAGAGTTGTCTTTACTATCAGATGACAATTGTCTAAGTAGAAATTTCCAAGGAATCTACAAAAAAAAAGCTCCCAGAACTGATAAGTGCATCATAGAAAAGTCTCAGCTTAGGAGTTCAACATATAAAAATCATTTACATTTCTATATAACACCAATGAAAAACTGGAAACTGAATTTTTTTTCCCCAATGGGTTATAATTGATTACTATCATTACTTGTCCTTCTGGAGAAGGACATCATGCTTGGCAAAATACAGAGTCAGTGGAAAAGAGGAAGACCCTCAACAAGGTGGTTTGACACAGTGGCTGCAACAATGACCTCAAGTTTAACAATGATTGTGAGGATGGCACAGGACTGAGCAGTGTTTCCTTCTGTTGTGCATAGGGTCGCTATGAGTCAGAACGACTCGACGGCACCTAACAACAACATCATTATTTATTTTGATGCTCAGGTTATTTTTAATTTGGCCAGTGATAGCCGTTTCAAACTGGCATCTCTCTTTCACATGTTCCCTTAGTTCTCTGAGCACTGCTTTATTTTCTGGTGCAACAAGCTATCCCAGAATCTTCTTGTACCTTCCCTGGCCCAGTTCAGGAATCAGCCATTTCCCTAAGAAGCCCTGTTTCCTTTTAGTGGAAAACGGTTTTTCTTCTTTTCTTTCATTTTTTTAAATTGTAGTTTAGATGAAAGTTTACAGAACAAATTAGTTTCTCATTAAACAAACTAATACACATACTATTTTGTGACACTGGTTCCCAACCCTGTGACATGTCAACACTCTCCCCTTCTCAACCTGGGGTTCGCCATTTCCATTTGTCCAGCTTTTCTGTCCCCTCCTGCCTTCTAGTCTTTGCCCCTGGGCTAGTGTGCCCATTTAGTCTTGTATACATGTTTGAGCTACGTTTATTATTGTTTGTTTTGTGGGCCTGTCTAATCTTTGGCTGAAGAGTGAACCTCAGGAGTGACTTCAATACTGAGTGAAAAGGACATCTGGGGGCCATCTCTCAGAGTTTCTCCAGTCTCTGTCAGACCAGTAAGTCCGGTCTTTTTTTGCGAATTAGAATTTTGTTCTACATTTTTTTCCAGCTCTGTTCAGGACCCTTTATTGTGACCCTGTCAGGGCAGTTGGTGTTGGTAACCAAGCACCATCTAATTGTGCTGGACTCAGTCTGGTGGAGGCTGTGGTAGTTGTGGTCCATTAGTCCTTTGTACTAATCTTTCTCTTGTGTCTTTGGTTTTCTCCATTCTACCTTCCTCCAGATGGACCTTTAGACCCCAGAATCTACTCACCACAGCAGAATGTAGACTATTTTCTCTGTAAACTCTGCTATGCCAATTGAGCTAGATGTTCCCCAACACCGTGGTGCCCAGACCTCAGCTCAGTAATTTGGTCCCTCAGGGAGTTTAGATATGTCTGTGAAGCTTCCATGACCATATCTTGGACAAGTTGTGCCGATTTCCCCAGTATTGTGTACAGTCTTACCCTACACCAAAGTTACCACTTATCTATTGTCTGGTTAGTGTTTTTCCATCCCCATCCCTCCCATCCCTCATAACCGTCAAAGATTATTTCTTTCTGTGTGTAAACCTGTTCATAAATTTTTATAATAGAGGTCTCATATAGTATTTGTCCTTTTGTGATTGACTTATTTCACTCAGAAAAATGCCCTCCAGATTCATCCATGTTGTGAGATGTTTCACAGGTTTCATCATTGTTCTTTATCGTTGCATAGTATTCCATTGTGTGTATGTATCATAATTTGTTTATCCATTCACTTGTTGATTTCCATCTTTTTGCTATTGTGAATAATGCTGCAGTGAACATGGATGTGCATATGTCTATTCATGCGATGGCTCTTATTTCTCTAGGATATATTCGTAAGAGTGGGATTGCTGGATCATATGGTATTTACATTTCTAGTTTTTAAGGAAGTGCCATATCATTTTCCAAAATGGTTGTACCATTTTACGTTCCCACCAGCAGTGCATAAGAGTTCCAATCTCCCTGCAGTCTCTCCAACATTTGTTATTTTCTGTTTTTTCGATTCGTGCCCATAAGATCGGGGTGAGATGGTACTTCATTGTGGTTTTGATTTGCATTTCTCTAATGGGACCTCTGTAGGGTTGCTATGGGTCAGAATCAACTCGACGGCACTGGGTTTTAATGGCTAGTGATCGCGAGCATTTCTTCCTGTGTCTGTTAGCTGCTTGAATGTGTTCTTTGGTGAAGTATCTTTTCATATCCTTAGCCCATTTTTTAAGTAGATTATCTGTGTTTTTGTTGTAGAGGTGTTGGATTTTCCTATAGATTTTAGAGATTAGACATTTGTCAGATTTGTATTAGCCAAATTTTTTTCCCAGGCTGTAGGTTCTTTTTTCACTCCTTTGGTGAAGTCTTTTGATTAGCATAATCTTTTAGAAGATCCCAGTTATCTAGCTTATCTTCTGGCATTTGCATATTGTTAATTATGGCTTGTATCCTTTTTATGCTGTGTATCAGGGCTTCTAGCATTGACCCTAGTTTTTTTCTATGCTCTTATAGTTTTTAGTTTCATATTTAGGTCTTTGATCCATTTTGAATTAGTTTTTGTGTACGGAGTGAGGTATGGATCCTGTTTTTTTTCTTTTTCTTTTTTTTTTTTGCAGATGGACATCCAGTTTTGTTAGCACCATATGTTAAAAAGACTGTCTTTTCCCAATTTAATGGACTTTGGGTCTTTTTCAAAGATCAGGTGACCATAGGCCAATGGGTTTACATCTGGGTTCTCAATTCTGTTCCACTGGTCAATGTGTCTGTCATACCAGTACCAGGCTGTTTTGGCTACCGTAGCTGTATAGTAGGATCTGAGGTCAGGTAGTGTGAGGCCTACTACTTTATTGTTCTTCTTCAATAGTGCTTTACTTCTCCAGGCCTCCTCCCTTTCCATTTAAACTTAATAATTAGTTTTTCCATCTCATTAAAGAATGCTATTGGTATTTGGATCAGGATTGCATTGTAGTTGTAGATTGCTTTGGGTAGAATTGACATTTTCGAAATGTTGAGTCTGCTTATCCATGAGTATGGTATGTTTCTCCATTTATGTAGGTCTCTCTTGTTTTCTTGCAGTAGTGTTTTGTAGTTTTTTTGTATAGGACTTTTACATCCCTGGTTAGATTTATTCCTAAGTATTTTATTTTTTTAGGGGCTATTATAAATGTCATTGGTTTCCTGATTTCCTTTTCATAGTTCTCTTTATTGGTGTATGGGAATCAAACTGATTTTCGTATGTTTATCTTGTATCCTGCAACTCTGCTGAATCTATTAGTGCCAGTAGTTTTCTTATGAATTCTTTTGGGTTCTCTATGTATAGTACCATATCATGTGCAGATAGGAATAGTTTTACTTCTTCCTAACCAATTTGGATGACCTTTATTTTTTCCTTGCCTTACTGAGTTAACTAGGGCTTCCAGCACAATGTTAAATAGGAGTGGTGATACAGGTCATCTTTGTATTGTTCCTGTTCTCATGAGGAGTGTTTTCAGACTATCTCTATTGAGAATAATGTTGGCTGTCGGTTTTGCATAGATGCCCTGTATTAACGTTGAGGAATTTCCCTTCTATACCTATTTTATTGAGAGCTTTTATCAGGAATGGGTATTGGACTTTATTGAATGCCTTTTCTGTGTTGATTGAGATGATCATGTGATTCTTTTCTTTTGTTCTATTTATGTGGTGAATTACGTTGATTGATTTTCTAATGTTGAACCATCCTTGCATATCTGGTATGAATCCCACTTGGTCATGGTGTATTTTTTTTTTTTTTTTTAATATAGTGCTGAATTCTATTGGCTGGAGTTTTTTTGAGAATTTTTGCAGCTATACTACTGAGAGATACTGGTCTGTAATTTTCTTTTTTTGTGGTGCTTTTGCCTAGTTTTGGCATCAGGGTTATGCTGGCTTCATAGAATGAATTTGAAAGTATCCCTTCCTATTCTATGCTCTGAAATAGTTTGAGTATTGCCCATGTGAGAGCTTCTCTGAATGTTTGGTAGAATTCTCCAGTGAAGCCATCTGAGCCAGGGCTTTTTTTTTGGCTGGGAGTTTTTTATTATTATTACCTTTTCAATCTCTTCTCTTGTTATGGGTCTGTTTGGATTTTCAACCTCAGTTTGTGTTGGTTTAGGTAGGTAATGTGTTTCTAGAAATTTGTTCATTTCTTCAATATTCAAATTTGCTGGAGTATAGTTTTTCATAGTACTCCGTTATGATCCTTTTTATTTCTTTTGGGTCCGTTGTAATGTTCCCCTATTTCATTTCTTACTTGGGTTATTTGCTTCTTCTGTTTTTCTTTTGTGAATTTGGCCAATAGTTTGTAGGTTTTCTGGATCCTTCAAAGAATCAACTTTTGGTTTTGTTGATTCTTTCTATTGTTTTTCTATTCTCTGTTTCATTTATTTCTGCTCTGATCTTTATTATTTCCTTTCTTCTGGTGACTGTGGGCTTCTTTTGATGTTCTCTACTTGCTTGTGTTGTATAGTTAATGTTTTGATTTTGTCCCTTTCTTCTTTTTTGATGTGTGCATCTATTGCTATAATTTGAGCTCTGAGCACAGCCTTTGCTGTTCCCAAATGTTTTGGTATGATGTGTTTTCATTCTGTTTGAGTCTAGGAATTTTTTTACTCTATCTTTGATTTCTTCTATTGCCCAGTGGTTTTTATGCAAGGTGTTATTCAGTTTCCTTTTTTTTTTTTTTCCTCATTCTTCCTGTTGATTTCTACTTTTATGACATTGTGATCAGAGAAGAAGCTTCATATTATCTCAGTGTTTTGGATTTTGTTGAGGGTTGCTTTGTGGCCTAAGGTGTGGTCTATTCTGGAGAACGTTCCATATGCATTGGAAAGAATGTGTACCTTGCTGATGTTGGGTAGAGTGTTCTACGTATGTTTAAGAGGTCAAGTTTGTTGATTGAGGCCTTTAGATCTTCTGTATCTTCGCTGAGTTTCTTTCTATATGTTCTGTCCTTTACCGAGAATGTCTTGGTTATCTAGTACTGCCATAACAGAAGTACCACAAGTGGATGGCTTTAACAAAGAGAATTTTATTTCCTCACAGCGGTGTAGGCTAAAAGTCCAGATTCAAGGCATCGGCTCCAGGTGAAGCCTTTCTCTGTCAGCCCTGGAAGAATGTCCTTGTCCTCAATCTTCCCATGGTCGAGGAGCTTCTCAAGTGCAGGGACCCCGGGTCCAAAGGATGTGCTCTGCTCCTGGTGCTGCTTTCTTTGTGGTATGAGGTCCCCCACTCTCTGCTTGCTTCTCTTTCCTTTTATCTCTTGAGAGATAAAAGGTGGTGCAGGCCACACCCTAGGGAAACCCCTTTACCTTGGATTAGAGAGGTGACCTGAGTAAGGGTGGTGTTAAAATCCCACCCTAATCCTCTCAACATAAAATTACAATCACAAAATGGAGGACAACCACACAATACTGGGAATCATGGCCTAACCAAGTTAATACACACATTTTTGCGGGGACATAGTTCAATCTATGACAAAGAATGATGTATTGAAGTTCCCTACTATTATTGTGGAACCATCATTTTCTCCTCTCAGTGCTGTTAGAGTTTGTTTTATGTATTTTGGAGCCCTGTCATTGGGTGTGTAGATATTTATTATAGTTATGTCCTCACGATGGGTTGTCCCTTTAATCATTATATAATGTCCTTCCTTGTCTTTTATGGTGGATTTTGTTTTAAGGCCTATTTTATCTGAGATTAGTATTGCCACTCCTGCCCTTTTTTGGCTGCTGTTTGCTTGATACAGTTTTTCCCATCCTTTGATTTTTAATATATTTATGTCTTTGTTTCTAAAGTGTGTCTCTTGTAAACAGCGTATTGATGGGCCCTGTTTTTTGTTTGTTTGGTTGTTTTTGTTTTTTTTAATCCATTCTGTCACTTTCTGTCTCTTTATGGGTGCATTTAAGCCATTTACTTTCAGTGTGATTATTGACAGGTGTGTGTGTGTGTGTGTGTGTGTGTGTGTGTGTGTGTGTGTGTGTGGTCTGATGTTTTCTTTGTTCCTCTGACTCTCCTGTGCTGAATTCCTTTTGTTTGTGGATTTTTTTCCCATTCCTTTCATTTTTGTAGATTTTATGTTTACTGAGACTTTATGTTTTTCTTCCTTATTTTGATGAGTAGGTTTGTAACTTTCTTTGTGATTACCTTAAAAGTTACCCCATCTTCCTAAGTTTAAACTGTCCTTTTATTACTTGATATCACCTTGACTTCCTGTCTATTTGAAAGTTCTGTACCTACACTTCCCTCTTTTATTGTTCTGATGTCGTCAACACTTACAGATTGACCTCTCTGGTTCCTTGTTGTAAATCTTTTAGTTTTGTTTTATCCTTGAGAGTTCATTACCTAGGTTGATATCTTGTTGATTCTGTCCTTTGTCCTAGATTCAGGTTGTTGTCTAATGTTATTGATTCTCTAACCAAAGGACTCCCTTTAATAATTCTTGTAAGTTTGGTTTAGTTTTTACATATTCCCTTAATTTCTGTTTATCTCAAAATGTCCTAATTTAGCCATCATATTTGAGCAAGAATTTTTCAGGATATATTGTTGTTGGTTGGATTTTTTTTTTTTTTTCTTTCGAGGTTTTATATATGTCATCCTATTGCCTTCTTGCCTGCATGGCTTCTGCTGAATAATCAGAGTTTAGTCTTACTGTTTCCCTTTTCTATGTGACTTTTCATTTTTCTCAAGTTACTCTCAGGATTCTTTCTTTGTCTTTGGTTTTGACAAGTCTGATTATGATACGTCTTGGTGACTTTCTTTTGGGGTCTATCCTCTATGATGTTCATTGAGCTTCTTGGATGGTCAGCTTTTCCTCTTTCATGATATTAGGGAAGTTTTCTGTCAGCAATTCTTCAATGATCCTCTCTGTGTTTTCCATTTTCTCCCCTGTTCTGGAACTCTGATCACGTGCAAATTTTTGCTTTGATTGTGTCCCACATCATTCTCAGGTGTTTTGCATTTTTCTTCATTCTTTTCTCTGATTTTTTTCCTCAAAGTGGTATCCAAGAATTTGTCTTCAGTTTTACTGATCCTTTGTTCCATTGGGAAACTGAAATTTTTTAAAAAATACCATTTGTAATAGCTTCAAAAAAAGTGAAATTCTTAGGTATAAATCCAACAACAACACTAAAAAAAAACTGCAGAATCTGTACACTGAAAACTACAAAATGCTGACGAAAGAAACCAAAGAAGACCTAAATAAATAGAAAGGCTTATTGCATTCATGGATTCAAAGGCTCAGTATAGCTAAGATGTCAGATCTCATCAAAATGATCTATAGGTGTAATGAAATTTCAATCATAATCCCAACAGAATTTTTTCTAGATATAGACAATCTTATTCTAAAATTTCTACAAAAAGACAAAGGAACAGGAATAGTCAAAACAATTTTGAAAAAGAAGAACAAATTTGGAATACTCATTCTTCCATAGAGTGTTTTTAAGACACTCTATAAAAGCTAAAGTGATCAAGAGAGTTTAATATTGGCAAAATATTAGTCACATGGATCAATGGAAAAAAAAAAAAACAGAGTCGATTAATAGACTCCCACATATATGATCAACTGATCTTTGAAAAAGGTGCAAAGGCAGTTCAACAAAGAAAGCATGGTCTTTTCAACAACTGGATATCAATTATCAAAAAAAAAGAATCTCAACATATACTTCACATATTATATACAAATTAACTTAAAATGTAGCGTAGAGTTAAATATAAAACACAAAACAATAAAAATCTTTGAAGAAAACATATAAAAGAAAATCTTTGTGGCCTTGAACTAGGCAAGGTTTTCTTAGGGGATAAAAAGCATTATTCATAAAAGGAAAGATTCGTAAATTGGACTTCATCAAAATTAGAAACGTTTGCTCCATGAAAGTCACAGTTAGGAGGAGGAAAAGACAACCCACGAGTTGGGAGAAACTATTTTCAAATTGCATGTTCAAGAAAAGAATTGTGTCCTTGTATAAAGAATTCTCAAAACTCAAGAATTAGAAAAGAAACACCCCCCCCCAAAAAATAAATGAACAGAAAATCTAAACAGACACTTCATCAAATAAGATACACTGATGGCAAATAAAAACATGAAAAAATGCTCAACACCATCATCATTCAGTATAACAACAAAACAAATAACTCGTTGCCGTCAAGTCAATTCTGACTCATAGCAACACTGTAGGACAGAATAGAACTGCCCTACAGAGTTTCCAAGGAGCGCCTGGATTCAAACTGCCAACCTTTTGGTTAGCAGCCATAGCACTTAGCCACTATGCTACAGAAATGTAAATTTAAAGGGAGATACCACTACATACCTATTAGAATGATTAAAAAAGACAATCCTATGTGCTGACAAAAATACAGAATAACTGGAACTCTCATACATTGCTGGTGGGAATGCAAAATTATACAGGTATTCTGGAAAACAGCTTGGCGAGCTCAGATAAAGTTGAAAGTACACTTACCGTATGACCCAGAAGTTGCATTCCTGGGTATTTATCCTAGAGAAATGAAAACTTATGTTCACATAAAAACTTGTATGCAAATGTTTGTAGCATTATTCATAATTGCCCAGATCTGGAAATGACAACACAAATGTCCTTCCATGGGTAAATGAATAAACAAACTGTGTTACATTTATTTATTTTTTGGGTTTTGGGTTACATTTATACAATAGTATGTCACTTAGCAAAAAAAAAAAGAACCCAGAACCATTAATAGATGCAAAACATAGATGAATTTCAAATGCATTGTGCTAAGTGAAAGAAGCCAGTCTCGAAATGTTACATATTATATGTTTCCATTCATATGACGTTCTGGAAAAGGCAAAATTACAGAAATGAAGAGCAGATGAGTGGTTGCCAGAGACTAGGGGTAAGGAAAGGTTTGACTACAAAGGACAGCATGAGGAGATTTTTTGAATTGATGCAACGGTTCTATATCCTATTTGTGGTGGTGGTTACATAATATTTATGCATACGTTAAAATCTATAGTATTGTATACTAAAAAAGTGAATTTATGCCCATTTTTAAATGACCAAAATGCTTAAATAAGTTTAAAAAAAACATAAGCTTTTAAAGCTACCAGATTGTATTTCTACAACCCCTTTCCGCATATTCTCTGCTTCAAATCCTTAGCATCAGATCTCACCTTACTGTTGACTTTAGAAATGTGAAACAGACCTCTAATCCATGACACCAAGTGCTTCTACTTATAGCCAATCAATAAAATAGAATGAACCTTCATTAGAATAAAAAATAAAACCAAACATAATAAACATATTTAAACTGTGAATGTGTATTACAGTTTTATCTTCAGGCATGATAATAGGATATGTATTATGAAATAATGATAAGCCTTATGGGGAGATTTTAAAATATGCTCACCTTACTCGATACCAGGATACAAGTATTTTATTAGTTATAAGCTCCAACTTGTACGTACCTAACAGTATTTAATTGGACTCATTCACTCTGCTCTGTGGGAATTAAACCAGGTTGTGCCACCCACCCCTACATTCTCTACTGAGGACCTTGCAGACAATCCAAGGGCTTGAAGTTCAGACAGAGGGGACTGGTGGATTCTGATAACACCTGCAGAAGCACCAAACATGTTGTGTCTCTGTGGCAGGACCATGTGGATGTGGACAAAGAGAGGTAAATTCTGGAGGGACCACACCTACATGAGGTCATACTTTGTTGTGTGAGAAGAATTGCGGTGGATTGGTAGCTCGATCTTTTCCTTTGTAAACTGATATGTTCTCAGGTAGGCCCAACATTACCAGTAATCTTTGTCCATACAGTAATCTGCCCACTGGTGCTCAGCAAAGGGAGAATTCCAGGAGTGAGCTGGATTGAAGCCAGGAGTCCTTGTCAACAACCATTACTCATCACACTGATTCACTCATTACTTATTCCTTCAACTGGTGTTTTGGGAGTACCTACGTGTGCCAGGCACTACTGATGTTCTTTCTAGAACCCTCCAAGAATATGGAGTAAGTATGATATTGCCTCCTGATGGTTACTCCTGCATTATTTCTTCACGGGTTGAGTTCTGTCTTTCCCAAAAGAGTGGAAGCTCCTTGAGGATAGGAATCCAGTTTTGTGTTTCTTTTACATGACCCACAGAGCACAATTGTTTCTGGCTATAAGCTTGCATACAGCCTGATAATATTCCCAACACAGCGTGGAGGCTTAATAAGTCATTGTTAATGGAATCAATCAAGGAATAAACAGCACCTTTTTTTATTTGGAGCCTCCTCCACTAGGGATTTTGCCATTATATCACTCAAAGACTAACATCAGTGACATGGATATTCCAGTATGAGGTTTATCTAAAGATTCTAATTTTGCAGAAAAGCATAGGAAAGAGTTGTGTAATAATAATAATAATAGTTACTGTTTACTAAGAGCCTACCATATGCCTAGAACTCTGAAAGCCTTATTAGCTTATCTCACTTTCAAAATAACCCAGTGAGGCAGGTACTATCAGCCTCATTTCACAAACAAGCAGGCAAAGACGTAAAGAGTTTAAGTAACTTACCCAAGATCACACGAATAATTATAAACAACAGATCTGGTACTCTTTCTGACCCGGGTCTCTCGGCCATTAAAACCCATACTAGTAACCATCATGCTTAACTGTGTGTGTATGTGGACATACACACACATGCACATGTTTGAAGTAGGATGCAGGAGGTGCAGACATTAATAAATATTTGGAAATTGCTTACTAAATTGGTTGAATCTGTGAATAAATGGTCTTAGATAAGAAATGGTTAGCTTGGGAATTCTAGAACCCTCCTTCACTCTGCTTAAACTAAGAGACACCTGGAGATGAACTGAAATAAGAAACATAGACATTAAGAGATGAAATACAAAAGAGAAAAAGTACCCAGCCCCTAAGAAAAGAGAAAACATGGGAGCCAAAAGGCAGGAGAAAAGTAATCCGAGGTCGTGTTCTGTTGTATCACCATGCATTTTTGGCAGGATTTACTGCTCTGGTGATTGTCCTCAAGCTCCTACTTTAGCCCTGGCAAAAGCACATAAAAATATAACTATTACACAAATATATATTTATAATTGCGACCAATATATATATATTGGTCAGGATCCAAGATGCACTTAACAAAATTCTAAAATAACTGTTGACAAATATTACTTTGACCCACACGTTTGATTTTATTTTGGTCAAAAAGCCAATTTTGCCAACTCACAAGAATGGACTTTAATAATTCAAAAAAGGGCATTGTGTTAAAGAAGGCAAGTGTTGGAGGGGGAAATCATGGTGAGTAACATTGAGGGTGGGAAGCCAGCATCTATGCAGGGGGAACAGTATGCAGAATGTTTTGAGCAAAGTAAAAACAAATGCCCACAAACAAATAGTTTAAAGTTCTGAAAGGACAAGTGAAGTGTGGTTGTAATTGTTAACAACCTGAATCCATTTGCCATTTTGTTAAAACCCACTGCCATCAAGTCTATTCCAACTCATAGGGACTCTATAAGACAGGATAGGACTGCCCCATGGGGTTTCTATGAGTCGGAATCGACTCAACGGTAGTGGGTTTGGTTTTATAGGGTTTCCAAGGCTGTATTCTTTACAGAAGCAGACTACCATGTCTTTCTCCTATAGAGCAGCTGGTGGGTTTGAACTGCTGACCTTTTGGTTGGCAGCCAAGTGCTTAACCACTGCACCACCAGGGCTCCTGCATTTTGGTAAGGGTCCCCCAATTTTCCCTTCTCCACTCTCGGTCCAGCATATTCAAGTAGAGCTTCAGGGGTGGGTGCTTCACTCTTGACTTCAGGAATGACAATTGACTTATATGTTAGCCAATCAGAGCACTGTATCACTTTGGCCATAGTGATTGGATCAAAATGGACACATGATTGACTTAGGCCCAATGAGATTAAATTCTGGGACTTTGTTAGAAATGTGTTTAAGAGACATTTTGTTTTTCCTTCTGCTGGACTTTGGAGATGCTAGGTCATGATATGATCCTGGAGCTGCTTGTGCTATGTTACCACCACTAACAGCCTGACTGAGAGTAAAGCCAACAGAGATGGCCAAGAGGTGGAGATAGGAAGCCCAAGTTCTGATGTATTGTTTGACACCCTGAATCTCTTTATGTCTGAAGCTTGATATCCTTAGAACTTCCGTCATAATGGTCAGTAAAAATCTATTTTTTGGCATGGGCCATCTTGAGCTGGGTGTTCTAATGTTTGCAATTTGAGATTTATACTTGCGATGGTTATGAATTTATAGAGAATAAAGAGACTTATGAGCAAGAGATGGTACACATGACAGAATAAAGGATCTCAAGGCTACTGTAAATTGGACATGAATCAACTACACAGTCATTCATTTTTAAAAGGAAGAGACATCTTGGGGTGAATAAAGAGTATTATTTTTAAAGTTCCAGGCCCACATAAAAACTCTACATAGTCTTCAGAATCTTGAGCTAAAACACAAAATTTAAAAAAATATAATATATATGTTCATAAGTTGACAAATTCGTAGGGAAAGGCTTTATATATAGATTTAAGGTGATCATAAATAGGTATAACCAAAAATAAAAATAGAATAAGATAATAAAAATCACAAAACAATGTCTCCATCAATTTTTTTTAACAAAGAGATCATCTTCATGATATAGTGAAAAGAGCACTAGACTTAAATCCAGAAGTCCTAAATTCAGGGCTCAGCTCCTCCTACTTTCTAGCCAAATAACCTTATTATGGGCCTCAGTTTCTTTGTCTGTAAGATGGGGATAACAGTAACTTCCCTGAAGTTTATGTAACACTTAAGTAATATTACTTACAAATATTCATGATGCGTCTAACCACAGTGACTGACGCAAAACCGAAGAACAAAAATTCCTCCCAAATGTCTTCCAAGGAGAAGGCAGGAAGTGCTCAATTACCTCGATTTGGTTCTATTCAACAAATATTTCCTGGGCACCTGTTCTGTGTCAGCCACTGTGCTTCATGCTGGGGATAAACTTAGGCATAGGATAGGGTCCCTGCCTGCAAGGAGCTCACAATACACAAAATGCTCCTGGGGACTCCCACTCCCAATCCATTTATAGTTAAGTAGATACAGTGTGTTTTTAGAAAAACATAATTGAAATAAAGCTGATGGTATTGACAAAAGATGCTCATTACTTAAGTTTTCATAACTAAAAGATATCACTTGGATCTACACCCAGCTGCCTCATAAATGAGTCCTCTTCCACTGAGATGACAATCTCCATAATTAGTTTATTTTCACATTCATTTATCTGTTGACTACCTATTATAAATCAAATACTCTTGGAGACATTAGGTATTTGGGGTAATAAAACAGTCATAGCTAGGCTTTGCTTGTTGGCTCTTGCAATCCATTGTGGGAGACAGGACAAACAAGTAAACTAACAAATAAATGCAAAGTTCTAAATTGTGATAAATGCTAGTAAAGGAATCTGGGGTATAATGATAAAGAATCACAGTGGGGTTAGGGAACCTCCTTTGTAGGAAATTCAGTGGGGAAGACATCTCTGAGGCAGTAACATTTACACCCAGAACTGAAAAATGAAAAAGAGACAGTCATTTGAAATTTGAGGGAAAAGAGATGGGAATAGCATATGTGAGGGCAATGAGGAAGAGCAGAGCATTTTATGCTTAAGGAGCTGAAATCCTGGCTTGAATTCCTTCATGTATACCTATGGGGTCTACACGGTAGGGCCACATTTACACCTTTTGCTATATAATCATATTATGCAGTCTTTGTAATTTAAATACATCACTGGAGAAAATCTGCCCAGAAGTTTTATTCAGTGAAAAACTTCTAGCATAAATAATGACTGCGCCACAGAATATTTGTTGAATTTGCAATAAATCACTTAAAGGAAAAAAATACCTCATCGCTCTTTTACTATGCACAACGTCTTCAGTTAAATGCACTTTGGAAAGGCCTGCAACGCACGCCTGTACTAGAGATAGACATTATTCTCAGACTCCTTTGCATTATACGTTTTCCATTCCAAGGTCTCTCACACTTGGTTTTGCTCATTGGCTTCACCTTCACCAGGCAGGGACATCTGGGGAATGGGAGAACCCTACCCCAAAGGTTGATATTTTATCTAAGTGATTTTATGTTTAAAAAAAAAAAATCCATTGAAATAAATTCTATTACATTGAAATTCTTTTTTACCTTGCTCTTTTGGCATCTACTCTGTCCTATACGACGGCACTGGGTTTTTTTTGGCATCTTGTAAACCCAACCGTGTTCACTTTTTCCTCTCTCATAAAAGTCCCAAGAGAAACAAGGTTGAATATGTACTCAGTCATTTATCTCCCATTAACCCAGCATAGCGCAATTGCGTCAGTAGACACCACACTTAAAACACTTAATGAAGCCTCCCAATATTAATGCCCAAAGAGTCAAAACGCTGACTTAAGCTCTGCGTTACTCATAGGCACCAGGCTCCTTTAGGAAAGTCATCAAATTAAAGGGCACAGGGATGCAAAACAGCCCTGCAAAAGTGGCCCGGCTGAGCTCACTGGTCAACTCCAATTCCTCCTCCACTTCTTCCCAGCTGATCACGGAAATGCTGTGCGCCTGACCAAGTGAAAGCTGACTGTACACCACCCCCACCCCACCCGCCATTACAGGGAGACCCGGGGTGGCCTGAGCCTCTCACCACTGGGTGATCATTTATCCTGCAGTGAAGAAAGAATAGGGTGTCCTGTCTGAACAATAAACAGATCTGACTGTCTGCGTGCACCTGTCACAATGGAGATAAAACATCTGCACAATAAAAAGGGAAGGTGCTTGCTTATGCTGTGCATATACACAGCTGTATCCCCCTCCTCCGCATCTGACGTTAAGATTGTTTACACTTGGCTCTCCTCCAGTAAGCTGCTTGGGGCCTATAATGCACACACGGGCCTAGCAAGGAGCCCTGGTAGCATCATGGTTAAACCCTTGGCTGCTAACTGAAAGGTTGGTGGTTCAAACCTACCCAGCGGCTCCACCGGAGAAAGACCTGCTG
Organism: Elephas maximus indicus; assembly: GCF_024166365.1. Lineage (NCBI taxonomy): Eukaryota > Metazoa > Chordata > Mammalia > Proboscidea > Elephantidae > Elephas > Elephas maximus. The sequence continues at coordinate 110,744,661 of NC_064819.1, forward strand.
ATCTGCTCCCATAAAGATTACAGCCTAGAAAACCCTATGAGGCACTTCTGCTCTATCACCTGGGGCAGCTGGGAGTCTAAGTCGACTAGACGGCACACAACAACAGAAGCAGTAAGCACAGTGCTTGGCACATAGTAGCCACCCAACGAGAATTTGTTGAATAAATGAGCAAATTAATGACTGCAGCTCAGCACAGTTCCTTCAACAACAGTTTATGGAGGGCTACTAAGTGTACAAGAGGACACACCTGGGGTCGCCATGAGTTGAAATCAACTCAAAGGTAACTTTTTTCCACTAAGTACATGCACTTTCCCAGGCATCTTCAAACAACAAAAGCATTTGTATTTCCAAAAATATCATTTTATCAAAACAGCAGTCATGAGAGGTAGGAGAACAGATGCTATTCTTCTTATCCCCGTTTTAAAAGATCAGGAAACTCAGATTCAGAAAAGTAAGATAACTCATCCAAATTCCCTGAGCTGGAAAGTGGCAGAGCCAGGATCTGGCCTCTGTAACTCTGTGATGTACTTTGATGCCTTATCCTGTATGAAATCTCCCCTAAAGCTGGGCTCTGGGTCATTCAAACTGATCAATATTTGACAAGAAACTAATTCATACTGATGTAGTGACAGGCAAGAGCTAAGACACCTTTCCCTGCCCTTCAAATCATGTTGCTAAGGAGAACCCAACTTTTCACACACACACAAAAAGTCCTGTTGAACTTGACAGGGTGGCACATACCATCGAACCCCAATTTTCCTTTTTTACCACGAGTAAACTATTGCTGCAGAATTGATTATCTGAGGAAAGAAACTAACAACTGATCAATAATAGCTCATTCTCATTCAATGATGAAGACCAGGGTTTGGGTTACTACACTGCTGGGCTTCCCCTACTGCTGTTAGGGACCAAAAGGGCTTCACAGGGTCAGGCCAAAATTCACCCAGATCCGCAGCTGCAGTACGAATTCAAATGGACAATTAACTTCCCCCAGGAGCTATGCCAGGTTATGAGTGAGTTATGGGTGAAGCTCAACAAGGCCCCTGCCTTGAAATCCGTTGCCATGCTGAATTCACTCATTCATTCCCAAATCTTGATTTTTAGCCCTTATCACCTTCCTGAGAGCCACATGCTAATACGTAACTGTCTGCTGGGTGTATTCTTTCAGTGTCCCAATTTCCTCAAACTCAACATTTCCAAAATGTTGCACTAATAAATTTCTACCCCAAAGTCTCTCCTTACCCTGTATATTTTTTCCAGTCAATGACACCATCATCCGTCCAGTCACCCAAAGCAGAAACCAAGCCCTTGTTTTTGTTTACTTCCCCCATCATCCCAAATCCAACTAGTCACCAAATCCTTCCTCTCAAATTTCTTCACTCTTCATCCTTGTTACCATAGTCACATCACCTCATGCCTGAATGGTCGGTCATAGAGGCTTCCTAACTGATCTCTCACTTGGCCACCCACCCTGCCCTCAAGTCCATCCTCCACCTGGTGGTCAAAGTAAGCCATCTACAATGCATACCAGGTCACTCCTCACCCTTGGTGGTTCGGCACTGGACCATGCTTCCAGCATGACACCAAGTTGTGACATGCTGCCTGTCATATCCTTGCCTGCTCACCTGACCTCATTTGGCCTCAGGCTCCATAGATTCTGGGAATTCCGCTATGGTTTCATTGCCCACATACACACCCTGCTCTTTCACATCTTCATGTCTTTGCTCACGTTGTTTAAAACACTTTTCCTACATTTCCTCATTCAGTTAACTCTTCCTCACCCTTAAAACTCATGCTCCCATAGCACCTTGTATAAACCTTTACTGTATTTCTTTATGTATCTGTCTGCCCTCTAGACCTAATGTCTTCAAATGCAAGAGTCATCGAACCTTGCCTGTACTAATCACTTATTGCATTGTAATTATCATTCTCGACAAAGCTTCAAGCATTTAGAAGGCAGAGACAGTGTTTCTTCTGTTTGTTTCCTTGTTCCTAGCACAGCGATAAGCACAGGGCATATGTCTCTATGGCCTATCTATCCACATTGACTCATTTATTCAACCACTACTGATTAAGATCCTTTTATCCCCATCACCGTGCTTTGCAGAATGTAAGATGCTGCTCCAGTTCTTGCAGGTCTTACACACAAAATAATGTGAACAGTGTTTTTAAATAATAAATTCTGCTGCTATTGATACCTAGAGGCTCTGGCGGCACAGTGATTAATGAGCTTGTTGATAATTTAAAAAGTTTGGCAGTTTGAGTCCATCAAGTGCTTCTTGGAAATCCTATGGGGCAGTTCTACTCTGTCCTATAGGGTCGCTATGAATTGGAATCAATGCTGCAGCAGTGGGTTTAGTTTTGGTTTTAGTTTTGGTTTTTTACTGATCCCTTGATGAAGTGAAAAGTGGCTCCCTAACCCCTCACCCTCTCCATGGAATTTGTTGTCTTCAGCACATGACTACTTGGTGTTTGCCAACAGATGTCATAGTGAAAATAAGAAAACACAATGTGGGAACACACAGTTTTGAGCCATCACTTGGATAAAAGACATGAACAGTTAATTCACAGAAGAAAGACGCAATGAGTAATTAATATATGAAAAGGCATCCCACTTAGACGGGAAACTCAAACTGCATCAATGAGAGCTGTTCTCACTTATTTAACTGGTAAGAATTTAAAGAAGACTCATAATACAAGTTTTGGGTAAGTTTGCAATGTGGGTAGGAAATATAAATTGGCACAGCCTTTTTGCTGGGCCTGTTATCAAATTTGAAAACAAATCTGGGCCTTATCATTACCCAACAGGTCTACTGCTAGGGAACTCTTAAGTGAGTAAAGGATGTGTGTTCAAAGATGTTCATTGCATCACTGCGTGAAATAAAGAAACTAGAAACAACCATCATATACAAGAGGGGGTTATCACAAAAGGAATATATATGTAGTGACGTGAAAAGATATCCATGATGTATTGTTAAATTAAAAAAAATCAAATTACGGAATAGTGTGTGTATTTAATTCATTTATGTCAAAAATATATATTTTTCACTATATTATTTGAAAGGCTATACACTAAACTGTGGTATTGTTAGGTGCTGTGGAGTCAGCCCCAAGTCATAGCAAACCTTATGTATAACAAAACAAAATGTTGCCCTGTTCTGCATCATCCTTACTATATCTGAACCCATTGTTGCAGGCTGTGTCAATCTGCCCTGTTGAGGGTCTTCCTCTTTTTCGCTGACTCTCTATTTTACAAAGCGTGATGTCCTTCTCCAAGGATTGCTTTTGTTGTCGTTTGCCATCAAATCGATCTGACTCATAGTGACCCTAGTAACATGTCCAAATTCCTTGAGTCTTGCCATCCTTGCTTCTAAGGGTCATTCTGGGTGTACTTCCTCCAAGACAGATTTATTCTTTTTTCTGGAAGTCCATGATATCTTCAATATTTTTCACCAATACCACAATTCAAATGTGTCAATTCTTCTTAGGTCTTCCTCTTTTATTGTCAATATGAGGCAACTGAAAATACCATGGCTTAGGTGAAAAAAAAAACAAAACCAACTGCCGTCAAGTCGATTCTGACTCATAGCGACCCTATAGGACAGAGTAGACTTGCCCTATAGTTTCCAAGAAGCGCCTGGCAGATTCGAACTGCCAACCTCTTGGTTAGCAGCTGTAACACTTAACCATTATGCCACCAGGGTTTGAGCCACCTTATTCCTCAAAGTTACATCTTTGCTTTTTGAGACTTTAAAGACGTCTTTTGCAGTAGATTTGCCCAATGCAATACGTTGTTGGATTTCTTGACTGCTGCTTCTGTGGGTGTTGTTTGTTGATATAAACTGGTTATTTCAGGACAATGGAATTGGGGAGGGAAAACTCTTCAATTTTTACTTTATACACTTTTATATTGTTTGATTTTTTTTTTTTTTTTTTACAAGAAGCATTACTTTTCTAATTTAAAAAATTAAGTTGTGGAGCAAGACCTAGGCATCTCAGCCAGCCTCCTCTGCCCAGACCTCTCAGAGCCTCTTTGTGCTAGGTAGGCTTCCCACCTCTATCTAATCAACCACCTCTGTTCAGGAAGCTAAATCCCTCTTCTGCAGGCTTGCCCCTGGATTCAAAATCCTCATTCCTCACCAACACCGCATACTAACAGATCTTTCAGCTCTCACTCTTCTCTCATTCATTCAATACCTGCTTCGGGATCCTCCTACAGCTGTCCTTTTCATATCTCCCCACTGCAGAGTGGAACTTTAATGAGTTATCCAGGCATTTTAAAAGGGCATCTCAGGGAGAAAACAATAACACAAAGGCCTGCATTCCAAGTGAGGGGCGTGGGTGAAGTAAAGCCTCCTAGAACAGTTTGTACCAAAATTATTGTGGAGCTCTTCCCATAGCCCCGTATCTGAGGGTGGGGCCTGGAAATCTACCTCTTTATTCTCCTGAAATCCTGGTGGCTTAGTAGTTAAAAGCTAGAAATTAAAATTAATTAAATTTTATAATAAATAAATTTTATGATAATTAATTAAAATTAATTAAAGTTGAAAGTTCAAATCCACCAGGCGCTCCTTGGAAACCATATGGGGCAGTTCTACTCTGTCCTATAGGGTCACCATGAGTCAGAATCAACTCAAAGGCAATGGGTTTGGGTTTTTATTTATTTATTTATTTATTTTCTCACTAAAACCCCATAGCCCCTGGAGTAGAGGAGAGCTGGGGTCTGAGACCTTTCTTGCTGCTCTCCATTGTCTTCAGACGGAATCAGCTCACACGGGAAGACCTACCCGGTTTTGCAGGACATTATCAGCCCATGAAGATTTTATGTCTTAACTCTGAGGGCCCACAAAGATCCTGTGTAGGGAAGGGAGAAGAAATGCCAAAGAATGGGAGACTCACATCACTTGGTAAAACTAAATTTGTATCTATAGATCAATTTATCTCTAGATTTATCTCTACATCTGGGGAGTCTTTCCTGCGCTGACTTCTGACATCACTGTAACCAGAAGGACTGATCACCATCGACCATCAATAGTATCTCTATTTAATGTGATTTAATTTTTTTAAGTCAACAATTTGATCTGGAGAGCCAGTTTTAAGAGCAAGCAAAAGAGATGGCCATAAAGTGCTAAGTTAATTTAAAAAAAAAAAAAATTGCCATGGAGTCGATTTCAACTTAGAGCAGCCCTGTAGGACGGAGTAGAACTGCCCCGTAGGGTTACCAAGGCTGTAAATCTCTAAGGAAATAGACTGCCACAGCTATCTCCCACAGAGTGGCTGGTGGGTTCAAACTACCAACCTTTCTGCCAACAGACAGGCGCTTAATTAACCACTGGGCCACCAGGGCTCTGCTAAATTAATACAAGGGGCTATTATTTTTTTTAAGGCAACAATAAGGAGACCTAGGGTGAAACTCCAGGACTCATACCATTTGTTAGTATAATAAGCACAAAATGAAATAAGACAAACAAATGAAAAAGTACTATTCAAAATTATGCCAAAGCAGCTTCTCGCTTAAAATCCTGGGAGTACAATTTGTCCTTATGGTGGTCCTTCCTTTGTCCTCTGGGGGACAATCTGGAGCAGCCATTTTCAAACTTGGCTGCCCTTGGGGGCTTTAAAAAATATTTCTGCCCATCTCCCGTCGCCACAGATTTTGATTTAGCTTGTCTGGGATGCGGCCTGGGTACCAGGATTATTTTTAAAGAACCCTAGGTAATTTTGATAGAAAGCAAAGGTTGTGAATGCTGCTTTTCAGAGAGGCCTTTTAGTCTCACGGGTGTAAGGCAAGGCCTACACTTCAGGTAGCCCTGAGCTGGGGAATAATCCCAATACAGGCACATCAGACTGAGATGTTTAAGAGATGGTTGTGGCCAATGCCTTGGATGCTCTGTGCCACATGCCATCAAAAGCTGTTGCCATCAAGTTGATTCTGACTTATAGTGACCTCATAGGACAAAGCAGAGCTGCCCCATAAGGTTTCCAAAAATGGCGTGATGAATTTGAAATGCTGAACTTTTGGTTAGCAGCCGTAGCTTTTAATCACTATGCCACCAGTGCTCCACATGCCATCAACCCGCCTCTATTTTCCATCTTAGTCGAATTGAAGAGTTTCATGTGAACTTGACCCAGCCTGACAACATCCCACCTCAAGCACTGCTCTCTTTCTACTTCTGTCTGAGCCTCGAAGCAGTAGGAGCCTCCAACTGATGGAGGGGAGAACAAGAACGCAGAGCGTGGGCTTAAAGAGTGTTTGGACCTTAAAGAAAAGGGTGACTGTGTGGCCATGGGCAAATTATTCAAGCTCTCCAAATTGCAGTTTCCTGCAATAGGACTATTAATGTTGTTCTTGTCAGGTGCCCTCTAGTTGATTTCGATTCATAGGGACATTATATAACAGAGTAGAATTGCCCCAAAGGGTTTTCCTGGCTGTAATCTTTATGGGAGCAGATCTCCAGGTCTTTCTCCCGAGGAGCTGCTGGGGGAGTTTAAACCGACAACTTTTTGGTTAGTAGTTCAGCGCTTAACTGTTTGTGCCACCAGGGATCCTTAAAGTGAATTATTGTCCTCAGCATTAAATAACAAAGAATGTGGAAGTACCTGATTCAAAATACGTGCTCAGCACGTTAAAAAATTTTATCTACATTCTCTTACTTTATACCCAAGTAATCCTGTGTGATAATTAGGATAGGTGCTGTCACCATTATCTTGTGGAGGAAAAAACAGGCCAGGAGCTCAGGTCTCTTGACTCCTAATAGCCACTTCCCTTTCCCTATTTTACATTCTGCTGCAATCCTTTTCTCAAAAGATAGAAATTTTCAAGTCATTGACTAACATTAAAAAAAAGAAAAGAAAGAGAAATCTAATGGAGCAGAAAACATTTTCCTTCAAGTAAAAGGTATTTTGATTAAGTGACAATGAGGACATTTGTTTCAGAAGCTCAGATGTATTGCTTAATAACTACCCACAATTGTTGATGCCTCAGTTCCTTTTAAATGACATAATTTTGCCTGAACTCTCTTATCAATGCCTCCATCTCGACTATTCTTTTGGTTTGTTTGCCTCTGGATATTTAATCTCTGAGAATTGTGTCTGAAAACTAGCACAGAGTGACATTCAGCTTGTGCACAGTCTGCGTCTACTTTGGCTGAAGTAACCAGCCATTTTGCACAAGTAGTCAAATCATTCTGACTAAGATAGGGAACAGAGGAGCCCCCAAATCTGCACACAAAGTAACAGGAAATGGGGCAGCAGCAGAAACAAAGCCATTCCCTAGAACAATGGGGCAGGGTATCAGAAAACAGCCCGGAAACTTCTTTAAAGTTGTCTTTCAGAAGCAGCTAGATAAAACCAGCCACAGGGGCATGCACAGAACATCCACCTGTGACTGCCCACCAGAGGCAGTGAGGGGCTGCAGCTGCATCCGAGGAATTAACTCGGGGAGCAAGAGACCGGGCAGGCATGACACCCCATAATAAGTCCTGCTATGAATCCCAGAGGCCCTTGGGAGAGGAGCCATATTAGAAAGCAGCTGCTCGGGCATGTTAGTTAACCTATCCTCGCCCAAAACAGGCTACTTGCCGGAAAACCCCACCTATGTCTCTGAATAAACATGAATCTTTTCCTGCCCCAAAACTCTGCCTTTCACTAGTCAAGAACGAGCAGGTAAGGCATGAAGAGTTTTCCGTACGAGCAAAGTTTTATTGAAGAGGCTTGCAAGTGGAGACAAGGAGGGCCTAAGCTACGCTTACCCCTGTCTCACAGAACAAAAGACTAGCCTGCGTTTTTAAAAGTTTTTGGGCAGGAATATTTGGTCTTCCGTCCATGAATAAGGTATAGTTCTCCATTTACTCATTGTGTTACTTTTCTCTTTCTGGACGGAAGACCAAATATTCTTAAGATAACAATATTCCCTACTCATATGATAATAATTAAGTTCTCCGTAACACATTCGTTAAAACCTGAAACGCTGATTTGGAAATTCCTCCAAAAGAACAAACAGGAAAGCATACAAAAAGCATAAGCAGACACACACGTACACACAAACACATTTTTCCCAAGGGAATTGATAAAAGATTTACCTTACAGATTTTAAAACCTGTGACAATTATCAAAACTATATGATATTAAAGAGCCCTGGTGGTGCAGTGGTTAAGCACTCAGTGCTAACCATCCAAAGGTTGGTGGTTCAAACCCACCAGCCTCTCTGAGGGTGAAAGATGCAGCAGTCTGCTACCATAAAGATACAGCCTTGGAAACCCTGTGGAGGCAGTTCTACTCTGTCCTATAGGATCACCATGAGTTGGAATTGACTCGACAGCAATGAGTTTTCTTGGGTATATGATATTGGCTTTAAAGCATGAAAAGTTATGAAATAGAATAGGTATTTCAAAAGTAAATTCAAGCTATTATAAGAATTTATTATATAAAAAAATAGGATATGCAAACACAAGAATTAATCATTATTTAATCCATAGGACAATCATATCACAGTACATTAGGTTTACACCTCACGTCATACACTAAATTTCAGTTGAAGCAAAATGATGAACATTAAAAAGACAACTAGGAGGAAATGAGCATATCCATTTCATTTAAAGAAAAAACATTTCTGATTCCTTAAGATACAATTAGATAAAAGTAAGTATGCTAGAATATAAAAAATAAAAGGATTTAAAAGAGAAAATGTAGGTGAGAAAATTATAGGTTAAAAATGTTAAAGGTAAAGCTTTACTATAGGAAATGGACAAATGATGTAATTGTGTAAGATCAATATTCAGCTTTCATTCAAAATGAGGTCGTGGGGAATAAATGGAGCATTTACACACAAGAAAATGTAGACAATATATCACCACGTGGAAAAATGCTCAGTCTCAATAGCCAGAAAAGAAAAGTAAACAAATGAACTTTATAATAAACTAAGTGTAGTTACTGGCAGTTCAGAGAAGAGGTTTTGGAGTCAGACAAATATAGGTGTGGATCAAGGATCCTAACCTCTAAGTAAATTTTTCTAATCAGTAACAGTAGGTTATCATGTATCTTTAGGAGCCATTGCAAGGATAAAATGATTAATGCGAATAGAACGTTTAACACAGTATTTGGCACATACAGAAAGTTTGCATTAATAGTAAGTGGTATTAGTGGTGGAAGACTGTGATGGTGGTATTGGTGCTGGTGTTGGTGGTGGAAAAGGTCATGGCGATGATGGTGATGGTGGTATTATTTTTGTTGGAGTCATTGAAGATGATGATGATGATAGTGCAGGATGGAAATGCTGTTGATGATGTAGCTAATAGTATGGTAGTGCTGGTTTGTTGGTGGTGGTGTGATGATGGTGCTGGTTTTGTTGGTGGTGTAGTGAAGATGTGATGGTGTTGTTGGTGGTGGTGGTGAAGGTGATATTAATGATGGTGGATGAAGACTGGTGGTGGGAAAGGTAGTGGAACTGCCAGAAATTTAAGTGAGATTCAGAAGAGAACATGGAACAAAGGATATCATTGCTGATGTCAGATGGATCTTGGCTGAAAGTAGAGAATAGCAGAGAGTTGCTTACCTGTATTTTACTGACTATGCAAAGGCATTTGACCGTGTGGATCATAACAAATTATGGATAACATTGCAAAGAATGGGAATTCCAAAACATTTAATTGTGCTCATGAAGAACCTGTACATAGACCAGGAGGCAGAAAGAGGAGATACAGCATGATTTAAAATCAGGAAAGGTGTACATCAGGGTTATTTCCTTTCACTATACTTATTCAATCTGTATGCTGCACAGTGTTTTGATAATCTAAGAAGCTGGAATATATGAAGAAGAATGCAGCATCAGGGTTGGAGGAAGACTCATTAACAACCTGTGATATGTAGATGACACAACCTTGCTTGCTAAAACTGAAAAGAACTTGAAGCACTTACTGATGAAGATCAGACTACAGTATAGATTACACCTCAATACAAAGAAAACAAAAACCTTCACAACTGGACCAGTAATCAACATCATGATAAAGGCAGAAAAGTTTGAAGTTGTTAAAAATTTCATTCTACTTGGATCCACAATCATCACCCATGGAAGCATCAGTCAAGAAATCAAATGACGCATCGTATGGCAAATCTGCTGCAAAAGACCTCTTTAAAGTGTTCTAAAAGCAAAAAAATGTCACTTAAGTACTAAGGTGCACCTGACTCAAGCCATGGTGGTTTTTCTTTTTTAAAAATTTTTATTGGGCTTTAAGTCAAAGTTTACGAATCAAGTCAGTCTCTCATACAAGAACTTATATACACCTTACTATACATGCCCAATTGCTCTCTCCCTAGTGAGACAGTCTGCTCCCTCCCTCTACTCTCTCTTTCCATGTCCATTCTGCCAGCTTCCAACTCCCTCTACCCTCTCACCTCACCTCCAGACTATGCCAACATAGTCTCAAGTGTCTGCCTGATCCAGGAAGCTCACTCCTCACCAGCATCCCTCTCCAACCCATTGTCCAGTCCAATCCCTGTCTGAAGAGTTGGCTTCGGGAATGGCTCCTGTCCTGGGCCAACAGAAGGTCTGGGGGCCATGACCACCAGGGTCCTTCTAGTCTCAGTCAGACCATTAAGTCCGGTCTTTTTACGAGAATTTGGGGTCTGCATCCCACTGCTCTCCTGCTCCCTCAGGGGCTCTCTGTTAAGCCATGGTGTTTTCAATCGCCTCATATGCATGCGAAAGCTGGACAATGAATACGGAAGACTGAAAAAGAATTGATGCCTTTGAATTATGGCGTTGGCAAAGAATATTGAATATAACATAGACTGTCAGAAGAACAAACAAATCTGTCTTGGAAAAGTACAGCCAGAATGTTCCTTAAAAGGAAGGATGGCAAAACTTTGTCTCACATACTTTGGACATGTTATCAGGAGGGGCCAGTTCCTGGAAAAGGACATCATGCTTGGTGAAGTAGATGGTCAGCAAAAAAAGAGGAAGACCCTCAAAGAGGTGGGTTGGCACAGTGGCTGCAACAACGGGCTCAAACATAGCAACGATTGAGAGGATGGCATAGGAACGGGCAGTGTTTTGTTCTGTTGTATATAGGGTCACTATAAGTTGGAACTGACTTGACGGCACCTGACAGCAGCAAAAGGTGATGGTGATGGTAGCTAATGACGGAGATAATGATGGCACAAGTAACAGTGTGGTGGTGGTGCTGGTGTTTTTGGTGGTGGAGGTTTTATGGTGCTGGTAGTAGTGAATGACAGAGATGATGTTGGTGGAGTTGCTGGTTGTGTTGTTGAAGGGGATGATAGTGGTGGTGTTAATGGTTATGGTAGGTGATGATGGTAATGGTGCCATTGGTTTTGGTCTTGTTGGTAAAGGTGATGAGTTGTGATGCTGCCAGTGACTGTGGTATTTTGGTAACAACTTAAAATAGTAAATACCAGTTTCAATTAATAAATCAGAAAAAATGGAAGATATATTCGACACTATTAATCTCACCACTTGTTTTTTAGTCTTTCTGGAAGTCAATCTAGCAATATATAGCAAGAGCTTTGACACAGTGTTTAAACTTTCAGGAATATACATTAGGGAAAAAAAATTATCCAAATTAGAAATTGTCTGGATGTGGTATAACAGTGCTATTTATAGCTGAAAACAATCCAAAGCTGTAAAAATAGGGAAATGACTAAGCAAATTAGATGAAGAAATAATATCATACAGCTATCAAAAGTGAGACAAGAGGAAAATTGCATGTGAAAAACACTGTGTTAGAACAACACAAAACTATGTGTTCAGATAATCAGTGTACATTTGTGTGCTTTTACCAAAGAGAAGAAAATATAAATGCATGTGCATAGAGTTTATTAAAGGTTTAATATGAATTAAGTTTTTTCTTTTATATGTATTTGCTCAATGGACCCATTAGTTTATGAAGGATCATGACTGACCCTCAAGCTTCACCTCACTCCTAACTGACCAATTCTGAGACTAGCCACTTGTCACCCTTTCCCTAGAGTCCATTTACCATCTATCTCTTAGTCCCCATCCCAACTCTCTGTTCCTCATGATATCCTCACAATTATTAAGAAGAGCTTTCAATAAGCTGTTCCAAAGGGCTCTACAAAACACAGCCAAACCAAACCAAACCCAGTGCCATCGAGTCGATTCTGACTCATAGCGACCCTATAGGACAGAGTAGAACTGCCCCATAGAGTTTCCAAGGAGCGCCTGGCGGATTCGAACTGCTGACCCTTTGGTTTGCAGCCGTAGCACTTAACCACTACCCCACCAGGGTAGTGTTTCCACAAAACACAGAGGTCGTAAAAAACAGTGGTATCTGTCAATTTTTATTAATTTGAATGTGAGTCTTTAGGTTTGTTGTTGTATATCAAAAGCCCACAAGTATTGGTAAGTTGTGAATTTTGTGGCAATTACATAACTTTTCCATGCCTCCATTTCTTCAGTCGTAAAATGGGAATAATAATAGTAACTACCTCAATGGTTTGTTGTGAGGATTAAATGAGAATTACATGGCAGAGTGCCTGGCACATAGTCAATTCATGCCTATTATTAATTGTACTGAATAATTCCATTACCATTACTCATATTAAGGAGAGCTGGTGGTGCAATGGTTAAAGCACTGCTAACCAAAAGGTCAGTGGTTCAAACCCACCAGTGGTTCCACAGGAGAAAAGACCTGGCAATCTGCTCCTGTAAAGATTACAGCCTAGGAAACCCTATGGGGCAGTTCTACTCTGTCCTATAGAGTTACCATGAGTCAGAGTCAACTCAGTGGCATACAACAACAACAATTACTCTTATGTCTACTCTTTCAGAGAACATTGAAATCTCTGGATCAGAAACAAAAGAGCTGGGTTACCAGTTTCTTCATCTGTGCAATGGGATAAGTAGACCGGGTAATTTGCGACATTCGATGACTCAGCCCCAAAATATAAACCAAAATGGACTTTCTCTAATAGTCTTTACTTTTAAAGAAGTTAAGACATTGCATTAATAAAATACTAAAGTTTACCTGGCTTAAATATTCTGAACATTTTCTTAACTACCACAATGGAAACATCAAAAAGGCTGTATTTCTTCATTAAATGTTAAACTTATCTTTGAAATAAATAATAGTTAATGCCTTCAGATGGAATTTAATTTTATTTCCCCCAATAATTCCCCATCTTGACTTGGGGTTCTGTACCTCCAAGTTTTCTCCAGCTTTCATGTGTGTGTGTATTTTTGAGTTTTTAAATTTTTTGCCAAAATAAACTTGCTTAAATCCCCATCAAGGTAGGAACAACACTGTACAGCCCACCTGAGAAGCAGGGGCAGGTAGGCCTTAGGAAGCACCCAGGCCCTTAGGGATGCTCAGTCAGTTTACACACGCTCACACATTCTCAATGCGGGCATGCCTCTGAAAGGCCCTAGAGGGCACTGTTCTCCTGTTTCACTTCTGCAATGTCTTCTTAATTGGAAAATGGAAAGGGAAAAAAAGAAGTAATGTCAATACCTCAAAAACAAAACATAGACTGTTCAAGTTCAAGGAGACTTGAGAGGTGGAGTCTACAAACCCACTGCCGTCTAGTCGATTCCAGCTCACAGCGACCCTATAGGACAGAGTAGAACTCCCATAGGGTTTTCAAGGAGCGGATGGTGGATTTGAGCTGCCGACCTTTTGGTTAACAGCTGAGCTCTTAAGCACTGTGCCACCAGGGCTCCTATTCATTTGAGCAGAGACAAAACTAGAGCCCAGGGCTCAGATACCCAGGCTTCTTGGCTGTACCACACTGCCCCTCTGGGTTACAGCAGATAAGAGCAACATCCTGCAAGCAGGAGGGCCATTACAAACTCTTCGGGAAGCAGAGTCTCCCTTGCTTACTTGTTTTTGTTTCCGAGGAAACAAAACTGATGGGGAGGGATACATTTCAGAACTGCATAATTCACAGGGATTTTCTTCCTTGTGACTCTAGCCTACTGTTAAATCACATCTAATGACTTTGCCTGTTTATGACCAACAGAGTAAACATGCTCAGATATGAATGGTATACAAAGTGTTAGTCGCTGCTACTGGATGTGATGGTGAAGATGAAACTATTGATGATGATGATGGTTAACATTTATTGAGCACCTTTTGTGTGCCAGGTACTATGCTAGATGCTTTATATACACTGGTTCATTTACTCCTTACAATATGTATCTTACAAATTATAAGCTGTGCACTATTTTTAATCCTGTTTTATAGATGAGGAAAGTGAGGATTAGGAGTTTTATGTAACCAGCCCAGAATCACACACTTGGTAAGTGGCGAACCAGACTGTACAGCCAGATCAATGTCTTCATTGTCACCATGTCACCTGTTCTCAAATGCCTGCAAAGTATATGGAATGAGATGGGGCTGGCCTTAAGATAGAGAGGGATTTAAGGGGGTAGAACTATAGTGGTTAAGCTAATTTTGGAAACCTTGTGCTACCATAAGGAGCCCTTGTGGCGCAGTGGTTATAGCGATTGACTGTTAACCAAAACATCTGTGGTTAGAAACCACCTGCTGTTCTGAGGGAGAAAGATATGATGGTCTGCGTCCATAGAGGTTTACAGCCTTGGAAACCCTATGTGGTCACTATGAGTCAGAATTGACTCAATGGCCATGGGTTTTTTTTTTTTTTTTTTTGGTTTTGTGCTGCCATATCAAATTAGACAAACTCCTAAATGTCCTAGGTTCATGTTCTATTTATAAATACAACACGGGAGAAATTGCTTCAAGTTGGAACATGATTATAGCACTTTGTAGCACTGAGAGGAAGTTTAGGTTAGGATCCACTTTAGGGATAGCTCAGGTAAACTACAACCATTGCCATCGAGTCAATTCTAACTCATAGTGACCCTAGAGTGTGGAGTAGAACTGCCCCACAGGGTTTTCAAGGTTGTAATCTTTATAGAGGCAGACTGCCACATCTTTCTCCCACGGAGTGACTGGTGGGTTCGAACCACTGACCTTTCGTAGCAATTTAACCACTGTGCCTCCGGGGCTCCTATAGCTCAAGTATTACAAAAAAGAAACTGAGGCTTGGAGAAAGGGAAGAGAGAAATATCCCTTCATTTGTGCTTCAATTACTTCCTGAAGATAGCTCACTCACCTTGCTGTATATCCATTTTCCAATATGGAAAATGAGGGCAAAGGTGGCACATTGCACAGGTTGCAGCAGAGAAGCCCTCCGTAGGTAACTTGCATAAAACCAGTTGCTGTCATGTCTATGTCAACCCATGGTGACCTCTTGTGCATCAGTATAGAACTGTGCTCCATAGGGCTTTCAATGGATGATTTTTTGGAAGCAGATCACCCAGCCTTTCTTCCAAGGCACCTTGAGTAGTTTGCAGCCAAGTGCGTTAACCATTTGTACCACCCAGAGACCCCATATAACTTGAATAAAATTGTTGTCATCAAATCAGTTCCAACTCACAGTGACCCCATGTGTTACAAAGCAGAACTGTTCCATAGGCTTTTCTTGGCTGTACTCTTTATGGAAGCAGTTCACCAGGCCTTTTTTTTTTTTTTTTTTCAGAGTTCACTGAGAAGGTTTGAACGCCCAAACTTTGGGGTTGGCAGCTGATCGCAAACTGCTTGCACCACCCAGGGACCTTATAATTTGCATAGGACTTCATAATTTGCCACTGCATGGATAAAGGGAGTGGCAGCCGGTCTTCTGGTTCACAGGCTCACTGGATGTCTGCTGTGCCTGCTACGGGCAAGGTACCATGCTGGGTGCTGTGGGCTAGGTAAAGCCAAATAAAACATGTTACTCACTTCCAGGTTCTTATGTTATAGCTGGGAGAAAAGACATCCACAATGAAAATGCTCAGGGGCAAAATCATGTTTGATGTCTTTATGGGGTGCTGACAGTGAATAGTCATGCCGCGGATGCTATTCAGGGGCTCATTCTTTCCTTCCAAAATACCACCTGTTGGGGCCTGAAGTTTTATGAGGGATTCCTTACTATAGTTGAAGGACTTTTGACGAATAAAAAATCTAAATACTCTGATAAAAATAACCACCTCAAACCATATTTAGGGTTTGGCACAGATTCATTTACCAAACTCTTTTCTGAGAGCAATGCTCAAAGAGGGTGGGCACAGTGGTGATGGAAGGAGCAAGAGCAAGGAGAGGACAAGGGAGGGGAGAATAGGAAGAAGGTAAAGGGAGGCCATAAACCAAGAAACCAAACCCATTGCCGTCAAGTCGATTCTTACTCACAGTGGCCCTAAAAGACAGAGTAGAGATGTTCCCTAGGGTTTCTGAGACTCTAAATCTTTGCAGAAGCAGACTGCAACGTCTTTCTCCCATGGAGCAGCTGATGGGTTTGAACGGCCAACCTTTCAGTTAGCAGCCAAGTGCTTTAACCACTGCGCCACCAGGGCTCCCTGGCTCCCAGAAAATCAACTTTCATCTATACCATCATTTGCTTAAAACTAAGCCTGT
This sequence comes from Elephas maximus indicus, assembly GCF_024166365.1. Taxonomy (NCBI): domain Eukaryota; kingdom Metazoa; phylum Chordata; class Mammalia; order Proboscidea; family Elephantidae; genus Elephas; species Elephas maximus. The sequence continues at coordinate 110,761,112 of NC_064819.1, forward strand.
CCAGAAATGTATATAAATTTAGAAATTGTATGATTCAAATTCTTTTGGCTTCAGCATTGTTCAGAACTTTCAAAACCATTTGCCATGGAGTCCATTCTGGCTCATGGGCACCCCATGTATGTCAGACTAAGCTCTAAAGGGTTTTCAATGGCTGATTTTTCAGAAGTAGATCATCAGGACTTTTTCTGAGGTGTCTCAGCCTGGACTCGAACCTCCAACCTTTTGATTAGCAGCCAAGCATGTTAACAGTTTGTACAACCCAGGGCTTCTAGGGCACAAATAAAATGTAAATGGAGATTGGGCCATCTCTTGCCTGACATGGGTAGAACAGACCCACCAGTGGCAGGAATCTGGGTGTCTCCTGAGCCTAGATGGGAATGTCTTAGGGAACTTGATTCTCACACATGTCTTGTCGTTTGGGGGAGGGGGCATAGAGTCACTGAATGTGCAAAATGAGTATCCAGTGGTTCCTAAATTACAACGCAAATAATAAAAATTACAATCTAAGCCCTATCCTATTGAATCCAAAGAAAGTGAAAGATCAACAGCTTGATCTGAAAACATAGCTTGAAAAATTATCTGAAGATGAGAGTGAAATGTGAAAGTCCCTCATGAATCATCAGAGGCTGCTGTGTATGAGAACTTCATTCTTGCTCTTGTCACTCAGACTCCCCGCATCCGTGCTGGCACCTAGCACACTTTCCATAAATAAATGATAGTTAGTTTTCTGACCCGAAGCAGTGAGTGAGCACCGTCCCCTCCCCCTTCATCCTTCAGAGAGTAAAATGCCTTCTTGCATTTTTAATGCCGTCCCCAAGACCCTGTGTCAAGTTTCCACAACGTTTGCCAGAGGAATTAGCAGTCTCTTTTTTTTTTTTTTAATAGTCTGTTCCAGAGGTCAGAAAATAAATAAATTTGACAACAATTTTTTTGAAAACGTTTTAAAAAGAAAACACATGATCCAACACACTGCATTTTACATTTTCAGAAAGATTGGCTTCTATAATTTTACTGCCTGGTCCGACATACTGAAATCTATTTAATGTGGTAACAGCAAAGTTATTATTTTTCTTGTTTCCTTCACTTCCTTCCTCTCGCAAATGTGGGAACCGCCTGTCCAGGGGAAACGTTATTCATCCTGGACTGACTCAGAGCAAGAGTGACTCCATGAAACACCCAGCAAGCTGGGCTCTGGGAGGACAGAGTGTCACTGGCCTATTCTCCCTCATGCTGGGCACAGAGAAACCAGGGGCCTTCTGGGCAACGAGAAGGTCCGTCAAAGTTCTCCCTTCGCGGAATGTTAGTGGGAATTTACTTAACTCCCATGGGTGTATGGTTTCCCTGTTTATCAAACAACACAACTGAATCAAAACCAGTAAACCAGATACAAGTTTTCCTAGTCATTATGCAAATTCAAGGTACTTTCATCTTCTTTAAGAAACTATATCTACATCTTTTTATTTTTCTGTTTCTTTCATTGTTGCTGTAGAGAATCTGCACAAGCAAAACACACACCAATTCAACCGTTTCTACATCTACGGTTCAGTGACACTGATTACATTCCTCGAGTTGTGCAACGATTGTAACCCTTCCTTTCTGAGTTGTTCCTCCTCCATTAAGGTAAACTCACTGCCCCTTAAGGTTCCTGTCTAATCATTCCAGTTGCTGTTCTCAATTTGACCCCATATAGATAGTTTTTAAAAGAGCATTAATGCTCAAAGCAGACAATTTTTACTAGTTAAGCTAGACAGCTGTTTGTTTTAAAGAAGACTTCAGGGGATATTTTTGGTTTAAAGTTTAAAGATTGTCTCAGCAATAGTTTTAGGGGTTCACCTTGAACCCTAAAACCTCCATGGCTTTAAGTCTTTTTTTTTTTAACTTAGTAAAAAAAAATTATGGACTGTAAATAGTCTGAAAAATATAAAGAGTTATACCTCTATATTTTCTATCATCTTTATACTGAAGAAACAATGACAAGAACTCTAAGGTCGCTACCCAAATAAGTATAATCTTTATTGTACGTATTTTACTAAATTGAAATTATACTGTATTATCTGTTGGTATTTATCACGATAACCACTATCTTCAACTTCTTACTCTTCTTCTTTATGAAATTCTATTAATATAATTTCTAACATTTCCTAGTATTTGGAAGCACTGGATAAGTAATGGACAATAGATAGAAATATTTAGTATTATTACTTTTCAAATACAATTTTCAATCACCATAACTGTGTACAGGCAGGTGTAATCACTTTCTAGTAAGCGGGTGTGAGTGAGCATGGAGAGATGGGGCCGAGGATAAAATGCCAGAGGTACTATGTAGTTGCCCGAACTATTCTCTCTACTTTGACTTTGACAAAACATCAGTTTATGTTTAAGGTAAAGGAACAAAGTAGATACAATTTCCAGAAATAGACCTTGTCTCACTTGCTCTTGTGTGCCACTTCATTTAACTCTGATGTGTGAATTTCCTCTTGGGGTTTTAGTTCCTCCACTGTGTAATGAAGATAATCTCTAAGGCTCCCTTCTCCTCTGATAGACTCTGATGCTATCTTCTCTGCCCCAATGGACAATCTTCCTAGTCAAAGTGAGCAAGACAAGCTCATAAATTCCACGTGAATGGAAACAAAAGAAACATAATAAGGGATTAACCATTTCCTAAAAGCTATATGTGACTATTGACTAACAGTGTAAAGAGGGTGGCAGAGGATCAAAAGTCTTTTTCATGTCTGATTACCTGCTGTTGCCTGTTCTGGAATTCAACATTTTACTTAACTTAGCGGAAGCCTGTGGGGTCACTTCAGTGTGATCACTTAAGAAGAGACCTCCATCACTCACATGAAAGCTGTGTTTTTTACTTTTCAGTTGGGTGTATACCCTATGTTGATTTTTCAATAAAGGTCTTTTGAAACAGATTTCATTTAGAGTAGTTTTGTTGCTGTTGTTGTTAGGAGCCATTGAGTTCCTTCTGACTTATAGCGACTCTATGTACAACAGATGAAACACTGCCCGGTTCTGCACCATTCTCACAATTGTTGTTATGCTTAAGCCCATTGTTGCAGCCACTGTGTCAATCCATCTCCTTGAGGGTCTTCCTCTTTTCCACTGACCCTCTACTTTACCAAGCATGATGTCCTTCTTCATGGACTGATCCCTCCTGACAACTTGTCCAAAGTATATGAGATGCAGTCTCCCCATCCTTGTTTCTAAGGAGCTTTCTGGCTGTACTTCTTCCAAGACAGATTTGTTCGTTCTTTTAGCAGTCCATGGTGTATTCTTCTCCAACACCACAATTCAAAGTCGTTAATTCTTTTTTGGTTCTCTTTATTCATTGTCCAGGTTTCATTTGCATAGGAGGCGATTGAAAATACCATGGCTTGGGTCAGGCGCACCTTAGTTTTCAACGTGACATCTTTGCTTTTCAACACTTTAAAGAGGTCTTTAACAGCAGATTTGCACAATGCAATGCATCCTTTCATTACTTGACTACTGCTTCCTTGGGTATTGATTGTGGACCCAAGTAAAATGAAATCCTTGACAACTTCTATCTTTTCTCCATTTATCATGATGTTGCTTATGGGTCCGGTTGTAAGGATTTTTGTTTTCTTTACGTTGAGGTATAATCCATACGGAAGGCTGTGGTCTTGGATCTTCATCAGTAAGTACTCCAAGTCCTCTTCTCGTTCAGCAAGCAAGGTTGCTTAACACATAACGCAGGTTGTTAATGAGTCTTCCTCCAATCCTGATGCCCCGCTCTTCTTCATGTAGTCCAGCTTCTCAGATTATTTCCTCAGCATACAGATTGAATAGGTATGGTGAAAACATACAACCCTGATGCACACATTTCCTGATTTTAAACCACACAGTATCACAACTATCAGTACTAAATATCAAATTTTGATCACCCATGTTTGTGAAAAAAACTATTATCTTTCTCTTCTCCCAATAGAAAATGATATTACAAAATAGTTGTCAAATGAGAAAGTAACCAAAGTGTATGCAGTCAAAAAACGGAGAGAAAAAAAAAATATTATAGATGTTTGTCAGGCATTTAATTATTAAAATATTAAGTTTCTTTTCTGGATTTTTTTTTATGTTTGTGATATTTCACAGATTTTTTAAATAATTCATTTTGATTTTTTTCTCATTATAAAAATGTATTCATTATTTTGTATACGTTTGTTGAAGAGGGCTCCCTGATTGTACAAGCTTCAGGCCCCACAAAATGTGGATCTGGCCCTGCTCCTACCCAACCCTTGGTGTGGGGATTTTTTTAGACCTTGCCTCCTCTTCATCTTCCCAAGTTCAAATGTCCCCTCTGCCAGCTCCTTGGCTTCCATCTCTCTTCTCAGCCTCTTTGCTGGTAGTAAATGGCCTACTTACTTCAAATCTCACCTTTGATGCTGCCTGTTTTGCTATACCCAGCAGTCACTACCCCCTACACACACACTCAAACCCCAGCTCCTGAAACCCTAGCCTGTCAGAACCCTGGACTTCCTCCTTGCCTGGGAGGGTAGGTTAGGCTGGCATTGAGGACAGCTCAGAAGAGTTTAACCAATAAGAAGCTGGCACTTTCATCAGGCCTTATTTCCAGGGAAAAGACTTGGCAGGGAGCCTGAAGCATGAGGCATCAATCAGTCATATCATGGTGGCTTAGCCATCAGTGCGTGCTTAGGAAGATGGTAACCTCAGGGAAAATGGAATCTTCCTGGTTGGAAAACGGTGTAAAAGTCATACAAAATATAATTCAAGAATTCAAATTTAAGAATTTAAATGCTAGAATGGTCAGAAGCAAGGGAGGAAAACAAATGATCTTGCTGTCCCAAAGCACTTTCCGAAAGGGCTCCTGTATGAACACCTTCTGCAGCTCCCAGAGCAAGGCAGATTTGGGAAAGATAAGACACCAGTTATGCCAACTATTTTGCTTTGCAAATTAAGGCTGAGAAGAACAACTGTGGCTTAGGGGCTGGCCCGTAGACTTGGGATCCGAAAACCTTGGAGTGAACAAGGAATAACCCTAGATGAGCTCATTCACAATCATCTTTGGGATTCTCTCCCCATCCTGGGAAGATGGATGTTTTTCCCTCTTTAAACAATGATGTTTTTAACCTATGTCCAAGTACAACATCTTCCAGGAGTTGTTACACCAACTATAATGTGTGATAAAGAGACATGTCACAAATGCACAAAAGTATTCCTGTGGCTAAGTCCTCACACGTATTTCTACAAAAATTAGATACCATCTTTCTTCCTTTTTTTTCTCTCCCTGACTCCCTCCCCTTCTCTTTCATTTTTTTCATTTATAACAGGCAGAGGAAGTTGAAGCGAATTGTCTTTAGAGAGAGAGAGAGTTTAAATGCACTTACATTTCAAGCAACATAAGAGTTAAAAATATAAACTTAGGAGACCGAAGGACACAGGTATGAGCTGCAGTTTCTGTATGTTCTCAGATATAGACCTGTCAACCTGCATAGTAATAACCCGTAACTAGTCCTCATGGCCACCACTCGTCTATCAGTTTGTTATACTGTTGTGGCTTATGTTGCTGTGATGCTGGAAGCTATGCCACAGATGTTTCAAATATCGGTAGGGTCACCCCTAATGGACAGGTTTCAGCAAAAAGTCTAGATTAAGGCAGACTAGGAAGAAGGACCCGGTGATCTATCTCTAAAAAAAACTGGCCAGTGAAAACCTTATGAATAACAGCAGATATTGTTTGATATAGTGCTGGAAGATGAGCCCCTTAGGTTGGACGACAAAATACAACTGGGGAAGAGCTGCCTCCTCAAAGCAGAGTCAACTTTAATGACATGGAGGGAGTAAAGCTTTTGGGACTTTTCATTTGCTGATGTGGCACAACTCAAAACGAGAAGAAACAGCTGCAAACACCCATTAATAATCAGAATGTGGAATGTACAAAATATGAATCTGAAAATTGGAAGTTGTCAAAAATGAAATGGAATGCTTGAAGGTCAATATCCTGGCGTTAGTGACCTGAAAGGGACTGGTATTGGCCATTTTGAATCGGACATTCATATGGTCTGTTATGCTGGGAATGACAAATTGAAGAGACATGGACTCACATTTGCTGTCAAAAAGAACATTTCAAGATCTATCCTGAAGTACAACACTGTCAGTGACAGGATAATATCCATATTTGTACAAGGAAGACCAGTTAATACTATTATTCAAATTTATGCACCAACCACTAATGCCAAAGATGAAGAAGCTGAAGATTTTTATCAACTTCTGCAGGCTGAAACTGATCAAACATGCAATCAAGATGCATTGATAATTACTAGTGATTGGAATGTGAAAGTTGAAATCAAAGAAGGATCAGTATTTGGGAAAATATGGCCTTGGGGATAAAAATGACACTAAAGGTTCATGACAGAGTTTTGCAAGACCAACAACCTATGCACTGGAAATACCTTTTTTCAACAACATAAACTGCAGCTATATACATGGCCCTCTCCAGGTGGAATACACAGGAATCCAATCAATATTGCATCTTCAGCAGGGGGTGATGGAAAAACTCAATGTCATCAGTCAGAACAAGGCCAGCGGCTGACTGTGGAACAGACCATCAATTACTCATCTGCAAGTTCAAGTTGAAGCTGAAGAAAATTAAAACAGATCCATAAGAGCCAAAATACAACCATGAGTATATCCCACCTGAATTTGGAGACAATCTCAATGATAGATTTGGCACATTGAACACTAATGTCTGAAGACCGGACAAGTTGTGGGATGAAATCAAGGACATCATTATGAATGAAGAAAGCAAAAGGTCGTTAAAAAGTCAGGAAAGAAAAGACCAAAAGGGATGTCAGAAGAGACTCCAAAACTTGTTCTTGAATATAGAGTTGCTAAAGCAAATGGAAGAAATGAAGAAGTAAAGAGCTGAACAGAAGATTTCAAAGAGCAGCTTGAGAAAACAAAAGTCAAGTACTGAAATGTACAAAGACCTGGAGTTAGAATACCAACCTGGAAGAACATGCTCGGCATTTCTCAAGCTGAAAGAGCTGAAGAAAAATTCAAACCTCGAGTCACAATATTGAAAGATTCTATGGGCAAAATATTAAATGAGGCAGGAAGCATCAAAAGAAGATGGAAAGAATACACAGAGTCACAGTACCAAAAAGAACTCAACCATATCAGGAGGTAGCATATGATCAAGAACCGATGGTAATAAAAGAAGACATCCATGCTGCACTGAAGGCACTGGCAAAAAATAAGGCTAGAGGAATTGACGGAATACCAATTTAGATGTTTCAACACAGGGATGCAACAAAGGAAGTGTTCACTCATTTACACCAAAAAAATTGGAAGACAGCTACCTGGCCAACCAATTGGAAGAGATCCATATGTGCACCCATTCCAAAGAAAGGTGATCCAACAGAATTCGGCAGTTATCACACAATATCATTAATATCACACACAAGTAAAATTTTGCTGAAGATGAGTTAAAAATAGTTGCAGCAGTACAGCAAGAGAAAACTGCCAGAAATTCAAGCCAGATTCAGAAGAGGACATGGAACCAGGGATATCATTGCTGATGTCAGATGAATCTTAGCTAAAAGCAGAGATTACCAGAAAGGTGCTTACCTGTGTTTTATAGACTGTGCAAAGGCATTCGACTGTGTGGATATAACAAATTATGGATAACATCGCAAAGAATGGAAATTCCAGAACACTTGATTGTGCTCATGAGAAACCTCTACATAGACCATGAAGCAGTTGTTCAGATAGAACAAGGGGATACTGCACGGTTTAAGATCAGGAAAGGTGTGCATCTGAGTTGTATTCTTTCATCATACTTATTCAATTTGTATGCTGAGAAAATAATCCAAGAAGCTGGACTATAGAAAGAATGTGGCATCAGGATAGGAGGAAGACACTCTAAGAACCTGCAATATGCAAATGACACAACCTCGCTTGCTTAAGAGGACTTGAAGCTCTTACTGATGAAGACCAAAAACTACAGCCTTCAGTATGTATTACACAACAACATAAAGAAAACAAAAATCCTCACAACTGGACCAATAAGCAACATCATGATAAACATAGAAAAGATTGAAGTTGTCAAGGATTTCATTTGTTTTGGATCCACAGTCAACACCAATCAAAGCATTAGTCAAGAAATCAAACAACATATTGCATTGGGCAAATCTCCTACAAAAGATCTCTTTCAAGTATTAAAGCAAAGTTGTCACTTTGAGGACTAAGGTGTGCTTGACCCAAGCCATGATATTTTCAATTGCCTCATTCATATGCATGTGAAAGTTGGATAATGAATAAGGAAGACCAAAGAAGAATTGAATTATAGTGTTGATGAAGAATACTGAATATACTGTGGACTGCCAGAAGAATGAACAAATTTGTCTTGGAAGTACAGCCAGAATGCTCCTTAGAAGCGAGGATGGCGAGACTTTGTCTCACGTAATTTGGACATATTATCAGGAGGAACCAGTCCCTAGAGAAGGACATAAACTTGGTGGAGAGTCAGCAAAAAAGAGGAAGATCCTCAACAAGATAGATTGCCACAGTGGTTGCAACAATAGTCTCAAACATAGCAATGATTGTGAGGATGGTGCAGGACCAGGCAGTGTTTTCTTTCTATTGTACATAGGGTTGCTTTGAGTTGGAACCAACTTGAACGCACCTAAGTCGACAATGAGGAGCCCTGCTTGCGAAATGGTTCAGCTTTCAACTGCTAACTGAAAGGCTGGCAGCTGTTACAAGGCCGAAAAGAGCTAGTGATCAGCTCCCGTGAAGATTTCAGCCTAGGAAATGCTATTGGGCAGTTCTACTCTGTCCTATAAAGTTGCTATGTGCTGAAATCGACTTGACAGCACACAACAGCTGTCATTGAGTCGATTTCAACTCATGGCAATCCCATGTGTGTCAGAGTAGAAATGTGCTCCACAGGGTTATCATTGGCTGATTTTTCAGTAGTAGATTGGCAGGCCTTTCTTTTGAGGCATCTCTGGGTGGACTTCCGATTAGCAACCAAGCATGTTAACCATTTGCACCACCAGGGACTGCGACAGAATATTGTGTTGGCTAAGGGGTAAAAACATAGATTTCAAACAGAATAAAATGTTCATTTCTCTGTCATCAATTATTTTCGGTGTCATACATAGCCTGAGTCAGGAAGCTTAGGCTTATCAATTCCATTGTATGGGATGTTGTAGTTACTGTATCCAAAATGTTTGGGAAATACTGGATTAAACAATGTTCAACGGATTTCTTGACTGATTCTTTGCCCTTCTTATAGGCTAATGTGCACCATGAATCTGCAAAAGGAGGAAATAATTGATAACGTTCCTCAAATTTCTTTAGCCATAGAATCCTTTTTTTGTGGAGTACCTCCAGTGACCTGTGGTCTGTGGGATATATTTTCAGAAATAATTGCTGGCCCTAGGAGAGCCCACGGATGTCTATTATCCATCCATCTTCTCAAGAGCAAACCATTTAGAGCCAATGTGAGTGTGAGTGTACTGTTCATCGTAACCCATTGATTCTTTTTCATGGTCCTCTAGGTCCTTGTGGAGCACACCCCTATGCAGAGCCACCACAGTTACTCTGCTCAACTGAAAGTCACCATCCCTGTGCATTCAGTAGTGCAGGGTGGGTACACCCAGCCCCCAACAGGCATTTGAATATCTTGTGCTCTGGTTCTGGATATTTGGTTAAATTGAATTTTCCAACATGAATACAAAAGGAGAGATTTTTAGAAGCTCTTTGAAGAAATGGAAACCAAGATAACATGCCACTTGTCCTAACGCAAAATAAACTTGGTATTCTGAGAAGTTCAACCACATCATTTCATAACTTCCACTAATGGGAGATCCACTAACTGCCAAGAATGAATCGTTCCATCTTACAGCATAGTTACTAACAGAAGCCAGACAAATTTGCTGCTCCTTAAACTCCAGAAATTAAAATACTAATAGATGCATTGGTCTTCCAAACCCAGGAATATTATTGCAATATTAAATAAAAATTGTTGCCAAAGAAATGGGAGATTTCTCTTCTACTTCTTTGCAGCAAAAGGAACATGCGCTCTACGGAGATGGCTTCCAATGAAAAAGCCCATTGTCGTTGAGTTGATTCTGACTCATAGTGACCCCATAGGACAGAGTAGAACTGCCCCATAGGGCTTCCAAGGAGTGGATGGTGGATTGAAACTGCCAACCTATTGGTTGACGGCCAGGCTCTTAACCACTGCACCACCAGGGCCCCATGGAGATGGATTAGGCAGCAACAAGCATATTTCAGAAAGAATGGACTCTACATGTTCACTTTTCTTGGAGTTTTTAAGGCCAAGAAACTATCCTCGAAATTCACAACAGATTCTTCAACTCGTATCTGAGGTATAAAGTATATATGTCATAGTATTGGTGCAATGGTTAAGTGCTTAGCTACTAATCAAAGAGTCGGTGGTTCGAACCCAACAGCCACTTCACAGGAGAGAGATGTGGCAGTCTGCTTCTGTAAATATTTCAGCCTCTGAAACCCTATGGGGCAGTTCTACTCTGTTTTATGATAGAGCTATGAGTTGGAATCACACAACAGCACACAACTATATATATACATATATATGTGTATGTATACATGTGCAAGTATAACCTTCTCACTAAAGATCTTTGAGATGAAGGCATAGAATTTCTCAAAATGGAAAACACCAACTACAAACCAAAATCTCTGTGTTTACCTCAGCCATCAACAAGTGCCCCTTTCTCTGAGCTCCTAGAACATTTAACTAAACAACTCAGTCTTTAATTATCAACTCTCTTCTAGTGTTTGCTGTTACTCTTTTTTTCCACAGGCAGTTGTAAGCTCCTTAAGGGTAGAAACCTTGCTTATACTTGTGTATCCCTGCAGCACCTGGGGCAGTGGCAAATAATAGATGTTTGTTGGGTTGAGTTATGTTACGAGGAACCAGGAGATCTGCTTGCTAGTTCTTTCTTTAGCATTATCTCACTATGATTGGGGACAGATTATTTAACTTCTCTGGGCCACAGTTTCCACTGTCTAAACCAAGCAAGTTGGATCAAATGACATCTCTGGTCCTTTCCAGATCTAAAGATCTCAGTTTCTGTTTGTCTCCCTCAATGTTTTCACTTGCAAAATGAGCATAAAGTCCTGACTTAGGTCTATGTGCAAGCCATGTAAACGATTAAGGCTTCTCTGTATAATTGCTCTTTCCTGTGATTCTGTGACTCGGGCCATCTCTAAATGCAGAATAATTAGGGGGCCAGACATATGACATGCTTACAGAATGTTCAAGTGTCTTTCTTTCACCTTCTAACTCCCTGTGACATGGTAACCGAATTTCACAGCAACAACAATAATTCCTTGTGTTTTTGTAGTGTTCTATATTTTTCAAATTACTGTTCCATATATTTTATCTTTTGATGCTCGCAATTGCCTCATATGATAAGAGCAGACATTTCCATATCACAGATATAGAAACTGAGGCTCAGAGAAGTCAATTTACCTAATGTCACCCAAGAGTTATGCTAATCTGAGTTCAGCCTGGGTGTTCTTTCCGCTGCACTCACTGTCTGAGTTAAGACATCATCTTCACTAACTAAACCTATGGTGTGTGTGTGTCACAGGGGAGGTGTGTGTGTGTGTATTCATGCATATATTCAGCAAACATTGTTAACATCTGCTATATTCCAGTCCCAGGACTAGCATGATATCAGTAGTTGATCCAGTAGTTTCCACAGTGTATTTCATGGAATATTAGAATGATGAGATTTCCTTGAAAAAAGAAGAGTCTTGTGATTAAATCATTGGGAAATGCTCCATATCACACCCTCTCTTAAAGATTTGCAGTACATATTTGCAAATTAAAGGTGCTGAGAAGTACTGCAGTAAAGAGTCCTTTTAAACACTGTTTTAGCTTCAGCAGTTCCAAAACTGTATTTAAAATACTTTGTTCATAATCTGGAAACCCTGGTGGCATAATGGTTAAGAGTTCAACTGCTAACCAAAAGACTGGCAGTTTGAATTCACCAGGCCTCCTTGGAAACACTATGGGGCAGTTCAACTCTGTCCTCTAGGGTCACTATGAGTCGGAATTGACTCAATGGCAACAAGTTTAGTTTTGGTTCATAGTCTATTATTGACAGGTTACCGTCTGCAGGTCTTCCTGAGATCATGCTGAAATAAAATCATAGGAGTATGAATAGGAATAATCTCCCAACAATAAAGAAAATGAGACAGGGCCATCAATGGACAAGGGATTTAGACAAACTTTTAGAAGATAGAAGGCAGCTAGGAAAGTGTTGACTGATGATAAAGGACAGGGAAAGCCACAGCTCAGAATAAATCCCAAGGGGGCAATGGAGGAGGCCAGGTGGGGCCAGGTTCCCCACCAGAACTCCTGAGAAACGGTGGGCTTGGAGTTAGCCCATCCCACACTGGACAGGAGGTGTGATATGGGGCTTAAGTCAAGGAATTTATTGAAAGTCTTTTCTAAGAAAAACTGTGCCAAACAGCAGCCCTCTCCCACTTCTCAGCTCTGTGCAGAGGGCTGGCAGCCTGGCATTAACCTCTAGGTTCTAGGTGGATGGTTCTTCTTCATAGGAATCCATCTGATGGCCTGGAGAAAGCTCATGCTTCCGATGTGTGTGTGGCAGTTCCAGGGTACAGCCTTCCTTGGTCTGGCATTTGGAGATCCACTTCTCTTCTCCTCACTCTCAAGTAAGGATGGTTAATTTGACCTTCTGTAGTACAATGGATTTCTCTTATATATAGTCTTTCTGGCCCTGGGTTTGTAACTCTCCCCAAAGGAGTGGTCAGACAACAATTTTGCAAGTGATTCATCTATTTACTATCCACATAAACAGTTTTCAGGGATTGGTTGGTTTACTAGCTGCAAAAGCAGCTTGTAATCCACCCAAAAGGACTGAGAGTGGCTTGCAGTCCACCTAGGGGATTGGGTAGTTTGTGGTACTGCTGACAGGGCCACACCTAGATATTGCCTATATTACTGACCTATTTCTCAGAGGTGTTTCGGGCTCTTATGACTACCTAAAGGCTGGAACTCAGCACATCCTTTGGACCCAGGGTCCCTGTGCTGAGAATCTCCTAGACCTAAATAAAAGAGCTGTAACACAGGTCAAGGGTTGTAACAATGAAGATAGAGAGAGAGGTGGACTTGTCAGCACATGGAGAGAGATGGCTGCAGTGGGTTAGTTGGCCCACAGAGAGAAGCTAGGTACCCCTAGGCAGGAGTTGCCTGTAGAGCCTCAGATCCTGTGCAGGGACCTTTCTACAGCAAGGCAGATCCAGCAACACCATGTCCAGTGAGGTCCAGTGGCAGAGCAGAGCATGGTCAGAACCATGCAGCCCAGGTAGAAGCTGCGTGGGCCCCAGGACAGCGAAATGGCAGGAGTCTTACAGGCCCCATGTGGGCCCAGGGTAGCATGGTGGGAGCTGAAAGAAGCAGTGATGTGAACAAAGCATCTGACCTGAACCACGGAACCCAGTGACATAAGTATGGGCATGATTAATCTGGGGGAAGGATAAGCTGAGGTTCCCACTTTGAGACAGAAGCAGGGTCCTCTCCTACAAAGTGAACTACAAGTAGGAGGGCAGGACTGTTTACCATAAGTAATCTGTTCTTATTGCTTACCTGCCTTCTATAAATAATAGCAATGACTTTCACTTTGCCAACACTGTGCATGTGTCTCCTGTAGCCAGCTTGATCATTCTGAATGAACACAGCACCCATGGAGTGGTTGATACCATTGGGTGAAGGCTTCATTCCTAGCAGCCTTATCCTTGCCTGGAATTTTGAGGCACAGCCTGCCTGTGTGTGCAACAGATAGGTAGGTAAGTATGTAGGTAGGTAGGTAAGTAGGTAGACAGACAGACAGACAGATAGATAGACACCTGCCCTTTTTCTCAGCCTTGTAATACAGAATGGAAAGCTTTGAAAAAGGAACAATCAGAGAATAAGATCAGAGTTACTAAAAATTAAGAATGTAACTGTCAAAAATGTAAAACTTTAGAGCTGAGAACTAAAAGAAAATATCTCAAATCCTAGAGCAAAAAAAACCCCAAGGAGAAAACATGAGAAAAATGACTCTTAGAGGCCAAATCCAGGAGGGCCAACATCCAGTTGATAGGAGCTATAGAAAGAGAGGACAGAGAAAATAGAGGGTAGGGCCACACCTGATACACATTCCATGCTCAGCACATTTATTCACTTTTCAGACTCCAAACAGGCAAAGTCCCTGCCCCTGCAGCTGGCCAATGTTCTAGGGCAGATAGACAATCAACAAATAAATACAAAGTATAAGGTTGCTATGAGTTGGAATCGTCTCAACAGAAACGGGTTTGGTTTTGGTTTTGGTATAATGCCGGTGCAATAAGTGAAACAGAGTGACACTGGGGTGCTGTCTTAGGGGGTGAGAAGGCGATATTTGAACAGAGACACTGAAGGAAGTGAGGAACTGAGCCACGCTCAATCAACATTTGCTGAGTGAATAAAAGGACGAACGTACGTAAATGGAAGAATGATGTGCTGAGGAATGGAGAACTTCACTCTCCACATCTGTAAATTTAGACATTCCACTAGATAATCTGCGAGGCCTGTCACAACTTAGAAAGTGGCCTTCAATCCCACCCAGTAAATTCATTTTAATTGCTGAGGTTGTCATTCATGATTTCAGAATACACATCATGTCTGATGACGTGTTAGAAAATATCAGGCAGCACTTTATCACAGTCTGTACTTCTTCCCTCAGCAAATTATTTTTCTGCAGCTTCTCCCAGAGCTGGGGCTTTATACTATGGCTATTTTTAGGTGTCGTCAGCAGTCACTGCTGTGGCCAGTTGCCTAAGGAGGCTGACGAGAGCTTTACCCCAGGGGATTGGCGTTCCCTTCTGTAATTTTGCCCTGAAGAGCCCTATAATTGAGATTTGATAATTTACAACCTCTGAGAACTAGATGCCCTCTTCATGAAACGCAAGATCAGGTAGCCATGCTGTGTACTCGGCAGCCAGCAAGAAACCCTCCAAAATTATTTTGGTCAGTGAATCAAGAGTTCCCATTCAATGCCTTTTGCTGATATAAAGGGAATTGTTTTGCTTTGGGACTGATGCTTGGAAATCTTGGCTGAGGGCAGGTGAAAGGATGACACCCCTCATATTGGTTTTTCTTTACAGGGACACCCCAGGTTCTGTGCCCAGGCCACATGTTTCTTCCTTACCAGTCAAAGAAGGGACTGACTAGCATTTAGAGAAGCCATCTGATGGCTTGGTTGGGAGATACTAAGCCAGATATTTCTTCTGCCAGTGCTCCCACTTCCTTACTGGCTCCAAGGTAATAAGGGCAAGACTTGCTGTAAAACCTACCAGTGCCAGAACCATTCTCCCAAAGCATAGTTCTGACCTTGAAACTTCCTGGTTTAAAGCACTCAGACCAAATACATTTCAAAAGTCTTAGCTGGTATTTAAGCCATCTGTGGTCCTGACCAATTCCCAGGTATAATTTTATTTCTTCCAAGCCTTCACCTTCAGCTACTTTATGTTCCATCCAAACTATATTATTGAGTGTCTAGAGTTTATTTCAAGGTCTGCCTCTTCTATGAAGCTTTCCCTGATAAATCTAGTCCTCTTCCATCTTTGAATGTCTTCAGTATTTATTCAATACTGTGCACCATATGTTCTAGAACCTGATTCTACCAGAGCTCTTGTATTAAGTTCTAAATGCTTCCTAACATTAGTCCTTCCTCCTGACCCAGTTGACCAGAGCCTCACAGAAAGGGCCCCTATCTTAGAGTGCTTTTGTATCAGTCACAGTATCTGTGCATGAGGTGCAGAGTTCAGGCTCAATAAAAACTTATCAACTTGTTGATGTAAAATGTATTAAAGTGATACACCAGAAGGAATAAGCATATTGACCTGCTTTCACTTTTGCAGGCATAAAATTTTTATCACGGAATAGGACTCTCCACATTCACCAGACAATTGCTCAGCCTTCATCCTCCCATTTTCTGAGTAGTTGTAACAACCTCCTTACTCCAACCCCGATAACCCTCCCTGCTTTAACTTGATAAGTTGTTTTGAGGAGAAGGGTGGATGAGTGAGGGATCCAGATTCCTAAGGCCTGGTCACAGGATTAATGCTTCATCTGGCCCTGGTAGCTAGAGAGGCAACATCATCATCCTCAAGTTTGTTGAAACTTTGATGATCGCACTTGCCAGTGGCTTGGGCATGGCCAGTGGATGTTTACTGAGATTCTCAAGAATTGATTATCAGTTGTAGAGTTGTGCCTAGATAGTTACCATTTTAATCAATTAATTCATATGACATTGTATCACAGGTACTGTTTATCAGTATGAATAATCTGTTCTGTGGCTTCTTTATTTTGTGTGCATCAACACTGTTAATAGCCAAGCACCAAACCCCTTTATTTTTAGACAAAGAAATAAAGTCCCATAGAACAGGCATAAACTGTCTGAAGATAGCTGATTGGTCTTCATGCCAAATCTGAGCCCAGATCACCCCCCAAATTATGCTGTCCAATAGAACTCTCTGTGATGATGGAAATGTTCCCTATCTGCACAACCCTATATGGAAGACATTAGCCGCATAAGGCTATTGCACACTTTAAATGTGGCTAGCATGACTGAGGAATTAAAATTTTAATTTTATGTCATTTTACTTTATTTAAATAGCCACACATGGCTTATGGCTATTGTTTTGAACAGTACATTTCTAGAAGAACCAGGTCAGTTTACAGAGGAATGCTATTGTGAATATAACATGACTGTCCCCCATACTCTTTCCTGTCATGCTATCATAGAAGAATATAACAAAAGAATGTCTGTGGAGGGAAAAAGCATGCAGTTGTAGTCCAATTAACAAAAGGCACTCATGTCAGTTATTCATTACCACCTTCCATGTTTACCTTGTGGTTATTATCATTGAAACCTCAGAACAGTAATAGTTTCCTAAACAATGAATTCTCCTACTTATTTCAGCTATTGCCATGTTACTGTTGTCCACCAAGCCTGGGCAGCAATGGGAGGCTGACAGCTTCTGATAGGCCTGGCACTTTTGTTGACCCATGGGCTCATGAAGGAAGGGAGAAGGTCCCTGTTTATATAGCATAGAAGTGGGGCATGGCTCCAATCCCAGATTTCTAATCTTTGTCCTCACAAGATTGCACAAAAGTACTTGGCTTCAGGTCTAAAGTACATACTATACTCATAAGGAAAATCATCTTGTATTTTTGAGGGGATGTTATCTGGGAGCAGAGCTTCTAGTCAGCATATTTTCCCACACACACAGTAAAATTCATACACAAATTGATTCAGGACACTTGGGGCCCAGGTATCAAAAGATAGCTTGAGATAGGATTCCTTTTTGATAGTAGTAAAGGCCATTTTTCCTGAGGTTTCCCAAGGAAACTCACAGGATCACCAGAAGCTTGAGTGGTATGAGGTAAAAGATGAAAAGATGACATTGCATGTTGGCTCATGTCCATGAATGACTAGCTAGAACATCTTTTTTCCTGTTTTCTAATTGCCAAGAACTTGAGGTATAGTTAAAGGCTTTGCAGAAGAGTCTACTCGTTCAAAGAGAATGAAAAACAGGAGGATCAGGAGGGAACCTCTTGCCAGACAGCCAGAATGTTTAGCTATAGCTTTTTTATTATTATTATTCCATGACATTACTTTAACACCATATTTACTGGATTTTAGTTCAGTTGCAGGTCATAACTAACCTTCAAACTCCAATTCAAACCTGAATTCAGGAGGCCTATATCCAAAATGAAAGGAGAGAAAACTCAAGAGAAATGGGGAGCTCAAAGTTTGTAAGAACAACCTCTGTTTCTGGCAATGATAGAATAAAAGGAATCAGATTTACCCTCCTACCTTAAAAGTTAGAAAATCAGACAAACTATGTGAAGCAGTGGTTCTCAGACACTGGAAACAGGTGACACAGGACTCAAAAAAAAAAAAAAAAGCCTGGCAGTCGCTCCAAGTTGAAGAAATGGCAGAGTTTGGAGTTTGGGAAGGCCAAGGCAGTAAGAATTTGTAAATCTAAATACAGGAGAGAATGGAGCTGGATAGAGATAGAGAGGGAGTGGGGAGGAGAGAAGGAGAGCACTCTGGAGATCTACAGAGAAGACCCCTTGAATCTTTGGCTAAGTACTGAACTTCACATGGATGTGAGGAAAATAACCACAGGAAATGAGTAGGAAAACAATCTCAGGAGTTCATATAGGACCAGAAATAATTTGTGTTCCCAGCAGCCAGTGTTGAAAGACCTTCTAACATACAGGGCATTGGGCAGAGTCCTCAGAAGGATCTTGCTTCAGTAATGGGGCCAAATTAGCTCCAGACTAGGGCTTTCTGGATCAACTTCACAAAGATTAAAAGTAAGCTTAAGGAATTAAATGCATTCCAAGTAACTTAACTACACCTCAGAATCAGGACCAACAACAAAATCTAGCATCCACCAACATAAAATTCATTATATCTGGCAACAAAAAAATATTAACAGAGCATGCAAATAACTATGAGAATACAACTCATAACCAAGGGAAAGAAACAATCAATCAAAATAGATCCCCAAATTACAAAGACAATAAAATTAGTATACAAGGACATTAAAACTTCTGTTATAAATATACTCCATATGTTCAAGACAGTAGGAAAAAAACATGAACATGATGAAGACAGAAATTGGAGAGATATGAAAAGCCTGATAGAACTTCTAAAGCTGAAAAAGACAATAATTAAAATGCAAAGATACATTGAATGGGATTAACAGTAGATTAGGTACAGCAGAAGAAAATATCAGTGAACTTCAGTATATAGTAAAATAAACTATAAAACAGAGGGAAAAAAAGACTGAAAAAAATAGACAGAGCATCAGTAAGCTGTAGGACAATATCAGCAGTCCAAATATACGTATAATTGGAATCCAAGAAGAAATGGGGAAAGGAGCAGAAAAAAATTTTAAGAAACAAAGACTGAAATTTTTCCAAATATGATGAAAACTATAAACACACACGCCCAAGAAACTCAATAAACCCCAAGCAGAAGAAACATGAAAAAAACTACATCAAGGCAATGCTAAAAAACATGGATGGGGAAAAATTTTTAAAGCAGAGATAAAAGATAAAGGTTAAAGTGACAGCAGACTTCTTACGACAAATGATACAAAGAAGACAATGGAGCATCTTTAATGTACCGGAAAAAACCGTAAACCTGTCAACCTACAATTCTATACCTTGAAAAATACCTTTCAAAAGTGAAGAAGAAACAAAGCGTTAGAGCTACAAACCAATACAAGAAACAAAATAAAATCCTTTTTAAAAAGACTCAGTTAGTAGAAAAGAAGTCAAGAAAAGAGGAGAGGAAGGAACAAAGAAGAGATGAATAAATAGAAAAACTAGTAGCTCGATGGTACAGTTTAACCCAACCACATAATTAATCAGATCAAATGTAAATATTTTAAACATAACATTTAAAAGACAAGGTTGTTAGATTGCATTTAAAAAGAAAGAGCCAACTATGTGATGCCTGTAAGAAACCCACTTTAATTATAAAAACATAAATAGGTTCAAAGTGAATAGATAGAAAAAGATGTTCCTTACCAATACTGATCAAAAGAAAGCTGGAGTAGCTATACTAATATCAGATAAAGTAGATTCCATAGCAAAGACTATTATCAGGTATAAAAAGATAATTTCATAATAAAGGGGTCAATATCAAATTAAATGTTTATGTACCTACACACAAGATACAAAGCACACAAAGCAAAAACTGATGGAACTGAAGGGAGAAACAAGACAAAATCTACACTTATATTTGATGATTTAGCGCCCGCTTCCCTCTCAATAATTAATACAACAGAAAATCAGTGAAAATAGAATATGTGGACTTTATCAAACAAGTTAACCTGGTTGACATTAATTGACAACTCCACCCAACAAAGTAGAATACACACTTTTTTCAAGGTCACATGGAACATTTACTAGGATAGACCATCTTATGGGCTATGAAACAAGTCTCATTAAATTTAAAAAGATTGAAATTATACACAGTATAATCAAAACAGAATTACATTATAAGGCAGTACTGGAAAAAATGTGTGGAAAATTCCACAGTATTTGGATATTAAAACATACAATTTTAAATAACCCATACATCAGGGAAAACCATCACAAGAGAAATTAGAAAATGCTTTTAACTACATTAAAATGAAAACACAACTAGGAAGGCTTTTTTTTTTTTTTTTGTAGAAACTGACAAGTTGATTCTAACATTTATATGAAAATAAAATGATCTATAATAGCCAAAATAATTTTGAAAAAAGAACAAAGTTGGAAGACTTATACTACATGATTTCAAGATTTACCATATTCGGTAATCAAGACAGTGTGATATCAAGACATAGATTAATAGTAGAATAGAGATCAAAATTGACCCAGACATATATAGTCAACTGAATTTCAATAAAGGTATCAAGGCAATTCAATGGGGAAGAATAATTTTTTCATCAAATTGTGCTGAAGTAATTGGACATGCCTAAGGAAGAAAGAAAGTAAAGAAGGAAATAAGGCAGGCGGGCAGACAGGAAGGAAGGAAGCAAGCAAGGAGGAAAGAAGGAAGAAAAATAACCTTTTTTTTTTTGCATCGTATGCAAAACTAACTCAAAATGGATCATAGAACTAAATATAAAACCTAAAGTTATAAAACTTCTAGAAGAATATATATACCAGAAAATCTTTGTGTCCTAATTCTCCACAAACGTTTCTTAGGTAGGATATAAACAGCACAATTGCTAACTGGATTTTATCAAAATCAAAAAGTTCTGATTTTAAAAAGACACTTTTATGAAAATGAAAAGTCAAACCCCAAATTGGGATAAACTATTTGCAATACACTTATTTGATAAGGAATTGTATCCCAAGTAAAGAACTCTTAAAAACCCAGTAATAACAAGACAAAATACTAAAATAACAATACTAATAAGCAAAAGATTTAACAGACACCTCATCAAAGAAAATATAAGGATGGCTACTAAGCACATGAAAAGATGTTCAATATCATTCATTAGTCTTTGTTGTTAGGTGCTGTCCAGTCAGTTCCAAATCATAGCAATCCTATGTACAAGAAAAGGAAACACTGCCTAGTCCTGAATCACCCTTACAATCATTGCTATGTCTGAGCCCGTTGTTGCAGCCACTGCCTCAATTCACACCATTGAGGGTCTTCCTCTTTTTCTCTGACCTCTACTTTATCAAACATGATGTCCTTCTCCAAGGACTGGTCCCTCCTGATAACATGTCCAAAGTACGTCTCACCATCCTCACTTCTAAGAAGCGAAGACAAATTTGTATGTTCTTCTGGACCTGTTGCTATCAAGGTGATTCTGACTCTTGCGACCCTGCAGGACAGAGTAGAACTGCCCCACAGGGTTTCCAAGGAGCTGTTGGTGGATTCAAACTGCTGACCTTTTGGTTAGCAGCCACAGCTCTTAACCACTATACCACCAAGGCTTATGTTCTTCTGGAAATCCATATTATATTCAATATACTTTGACAACATCATAATTCAAAGGCATCAATTCTTCTTCAGTTTTCCTTATTCATTGTCTAGCTTTCACATGCATGTGAAAATACCATGGCTTGAGTCAGGTGCACCTTAGTGACACCTTTGCTTTTCAACACTTTAAAGAGGTCTTTTGTAGCGGATTTGCTCAAGGCAATATGGCATTTGATTTCTTGGCTGCTGCTTCCATGGGCATTGATTGTGGATCCAAATAAAATGAAATCCTTGAAAACTTCAGTCTTTTCTGTTTATCATGATGTTGTTTATTGGTCCAGTTGTAAGAATCTTTGGTTTCCTTACGTTGATCTTCATCGGTAAGTGCTTCAAGTTCTCTTTGCTTTTAGCAAGCAAAGTTGTGTTATTTGCATATTGCAGGTTGTTAATGAGTCTTTCTCCAATCCTGATGCCCCATACTTCTTCATATAGGCCAGCTTCTGAGATTATTTGCTCAGCATACAGATTGAATAAGTATGGTGAAAAGATATAACCCTGATGCACACCTTTCTTGATTTTAAACCATGCAGCGTCCCCTTGTTCTGTTCAAATGACTGCCTCATGGTCTCTGTACAGATTCCTCATGAGCACAAATAAGTATTCTGGAATTCCCATTCTTTCCAATGTTATCCGTAATTTGTTATGATCCACACAGTAGAATGACTTTGCACAGTCAATAAAACACAGGTTCCATCCCTCATTCCACATCCCCTTCTGAATCTGGCTTGAATTTCTGTAAATTCCCTGTCAATGTACTGATTCAACCATTTTTAAATTGTCACCAGCAAAATTTTACTTGTGTGTCATATTAATGATATTGTTCAATAATTTCCACATTATGTTGGATCACCTTTCTTTGGAATAGGCACAAATACGGATTTCTTCCAGTTGGTTGGCCAGGTAACTGTCTCCCAAATTTCTTGGCATAAATGTGTGAGCTCTCCCAGCATTGCATTCGTTTGTTGAATACTTCAGTTGGTATTCTATCAATTCCTGGAGGCTTGTTTTTCACCAATACCCTCAGTGCAGCTTAGACTTCTTCCTTCAATACCATCAGTTCTTGAGTATACGCAACTTCCTTGAATGGCTGAACATCGACCAATTCTTTTTGGTACAGCGACCCTGTGTATTCCTTCCATCTTCTTTTAATGCTTCAATATCTTGCCCATAGAATCCCTTAACATTGCAACTCAAGGCTTGAATTTTTTCTTCAGTTCTTTCAGTTTAAGAAATGCTGAGAGTGTTCTTCCCTCTTGGTTTTCTAACTTCATGTCTTTGCACATTTCATTATAATCTCATTAGTTATTAAAACCCAAAAATCCCATTGCTGCTGAGTCTATTCCCACTCATATTGACTCTATAGGACAGAGGAAAACTGCCCCATAGGGTTCATTAGTCATTAGACAAACGCAAATTAAAACTACAACGAAATAGCACTATGCATTCAACAGTATGCTTAAAATTCAAAAGACTGGCAACACAAGTGCTGGAAAGAAGGCGACTATAAGTTTTGTACAAATTCTGATAGCTATTTTGAAAACAATTTGCAAGTTTTTATACAGTTAAACTTTCATTTACCATATGACCAATAATTCCATTCCTAAGTATTTACCCAAGAGAAAGAAAACACAATCAACACAGATGCTTATACTCAAATATTTATAGCAGTTTTATCAAAATAACCAAAAACTAGGAAATAAACCAAATGTCCATCAACTGGTGAATGCCTAAACAAATATGGTATATTCATACAGTTGAATACTAAAAAACCAAAACCAAACCCACTGCCATCGAGTCAATTCCGACTCATAGCAACCCTATAGGACGGAGTAGAACTGCCCGATAGAGTTCCCAAGAAGCGCCTGGTGGGTTCAAACTGCCGACCTCTTGGTTAGCCGTAGCACTTAACCACTACGCCACCAGGGTTTCCAGTTGAATACTACTCAGCAATAAAGAGGAACAAACTGCTGAAAAATGTACCAACACGGATGAATTTAAAACTATTGTTAAGTAAAAGACTACATAGAATTTAATTCTACCTATATGATATTTTTAAAAAGGTAAGACTAGAGTGATAGAAAGCCTGTTAGCGGTTGCCAGGAGTTAGAGGGTGAATAGGAGGGGATTTATGGCAAAGGGGCAGGGGAACTTTTTGAAGTGATGGAAATGTTTTTGTGTCTTGTTTGTGGTGACTATTATGAAATTGTATACATTTGTCAGAACTCATTGAACTGTATACTTAAAATTGGTGAATTTTAATGTATATATAACTTATATCCCAATAAAAATAACCCCTCAAAAGCAAGGTGCATAACAGCATAATGCCATCTGTGTAAAATAAAAGATAAAAGAGAATTTTAAAAATATGCATTTACATGTATTTGTCAGAATGTGCATAAATATTTCAGGAAGTATATACATGAAAATGTTGGAATGAATTGGCTCAGAAAACAAAAATACAGTGTTTGCGGGAATATGGAGGGGGAAAGGACTCTATCTTTTGTATCTTTCAAATTTTGTGCTGTGCAAATACTCAACTTATTCAAAGTGAATAGGGAGTCAATTGGGCTACACTATTCAATGTGATTTGAGACAAAATTCTGTTTCTTTCAAGTTGCTGTTGTCAATTTCATCCCATATAGAAAAATCCTAAAAGAGTACAATGCTAAAAGCAGACATTCTTTACTAGTTAAGCTAAACTATTGTTTAGTTTTAAGAAGACTTCAGAGGATATTTTTTGGTTTAAGGTTTAAAGATTATCTCAGGCCAATAGTTTCAGGGGTTCATCCAGCCTCCATGGATCCAAAAAGTCTGGATTCCATAAGAATTTGAAATTCTGTTCTGCATTTTCTATCTTTTGAACATGATTCTTCTATAGGGTCTTTGATCAATATGCTCAGTAATGAACAACAGCAACTCAAAAGATTAGACAGAAAACTTAGAAGACAGTGAGTTTATGTAAATGGGGGAGGAACAACTCAGAGAGTGAGAATGGCTACCCAACTTGAAGAGTGTAATCAATGTCACTAAATTGTACATGTTGAAATTGTTGAATTGGTGTATGTTCTGCTGTGTCTATTCTCAACTACAACAAAAATAAAATAAGTTATTTTAAAAATCCTGTTTTATCTCCCCCTCCCCCGCATATTAAAAACCACAGTGCTGCCTAAGACCTTCAGAGAGTATGACAATAATATAAATTTAAGGTGTGAGAGAGATGTTCCGGTGGGAGGCAGATTGCTTTACCATAGGAGAAAAACAAAGCTTCCATACACAGCAAATCAGAGCCAGTGGGGGCTCTAGGGCTCATATCATTCCACTGCTTCTTTTTACAAGTGATAAATCCAAGGTCCAGGGAATGTAAAAGGCTTGCCCAAAGTCACCCAGTTAGTCGGTAGCAGAATCAAGATGGGGGCCTAGTTCTTAAGCCCTATTTCAGAGATAATGTGAATGAAGCATGAAACCTAGAAGAGAGCCTGGTTCAAAGTAGACATTCAGTAAATGTGACTTGCTTTATATAAAAAATATATATATATACTTTTTTTTTTTTTTTGCTATGCCAGCCAGCCCCTCAGCTAGGATTCTCCATCTATTCCACCCCAAAGACAAATATAAATGGATGTAGAGATATAAGGGTCTTTGTTTGACTGCTGACCAAATTTCCCAAACACACTAGTTGCTTTCCTTTAAGAAGAAAGCTAAACTTCCTTTCCTGTTGCCAGCTCAGTTTAACTCAGTAAATATCGCTTATCTCATCTCATCTCATATAGGGTCGTTATGAGTCAGAATTGACTCAGTGGCAGTGGGTGCTGTTCAGGCTCTGCGCCACTTATGGAGATACGTGGTGAAGAAGATATGGATGGAGAGTGCTTTCTCTGTGGAGCTTTCAGTCTAGTGAGGGGCTGGGGGAGACATACACTTAACCAGATAGTCATAACATTAGGGGGCAAGAACTAAGAAGAAGGTAAGGTAATTACTGAGGGAGTATCATTTGGAATAACCTGGAGTTTCAGAGATGGCTTCGCAGGGAATATGATTCTAGAGAGATGAGAAAGAATTATCCAGATAAAGTAGAGGAGAAAGTGCTGTAGGCAGAGGGATCAGCATGGGCAAAGTCAGGAGATACAAAACAGCATCTGATTTGTGGGGAGCTACAAGCAGCTCAGTATTCCTGGGGCATAGTTCTCTTCTAAAGTCAGGGCATGGTGGGAGATGGGATGGTTAAGTTGTTAGGGGCAGAACATGGGATGCTTAAGGGTGAAATTGGTCCTCTTGGCAGCAGGCGAGATTTAAAGCTGGGAAGTTAAGTATCAAACTTGCAGTTTTATTCCAAGGGATGGTGATCTTTACTTCCTTAGGCAGGTGAAGGCTACCTGAGTGTCCCAGGGGTGACTCTTCAGGTCAGTTCACTTTGACCAACATTTTCAGAGCCCCTAGGACACGCCCTGCCCCGCCTAGGACACTGAGCTACAGACATAAGCAAGTCATGGTCCCTTGCCTCAAGGAACTGACAGTCTGGTGAATCACCCTTAAAAAATTAGGGCCCAGAAAATGGTTCTTCACCTACTAGTCTAACCCCCCTATACCCCAACCTTCCCCATCCACCTACTCCTTTCAGACTGGCAGCCACATCCCAGTCAGCTGCTGTTCTCTCCCCCAGGTGTTGACACTTCTCACTTTCTCCTGGTCACTGTGTTTAGTTTGGCTCTGTGTCTGTTGACAGAACAGTGTTTGGTAAATATTTTTGATGCAGAAAAACACAAAGGCAGGCTCAAGGACAAGGATGCATTGAATTAGCTATGGCAACATCGCTTTCTCAGGCTGTTCCTTGCAGTATTTAACACTTCAGATAGAGGCCGAATCCTCAAGTTCTTTGACTTGAACAATACAAGCTCAATACATCCAATTAAACACTCAGAATATTGGCTTCCTTTCCGAATTCAGGCCAATGCTAGGAACATGGCAGGCATTCTCGTGAATGTCTGAGAACAAAAGAGATGAAAGTGTACACAGTTCACCGATTCCTCACAGAACCTCTTGCATTTGGAAGGAAGATGGACCCCACAAGTGGCTACCCATGTCCAGAGGTTCCCGTGCTTCATCTCAACTCATTCTTCCTTCAGGGGTCTGGAGCACCACACTTATTACTGCTGCCGGCTACTCAGACAAGTCTTCCTCCTCCCCCACTGCTCTGAGGATCCCTGGGGCTGGCTAGCTCCTTCCTTACTTCATTCAGCTATGAATTATTAAGTACACCATGGGCCAAGTATATGAAAATGGCTTAAGTGTAGACTCTTCTTCAGGAATTCACAACTGAAGAGGAAGATAAAGACTTAACCAGGTAATTACAACACTGAGGTAAGAGAAATGGGAGATCACAGAGGGGATCCTGCCCTGCCTTGTCTGGAGGGATGTGGGAAGGCTTGGCTGAGGAGATGACTTTCAACTGGGTGTGAAAGGGCAGTAGGTTATCCCAGGAAAAGAGAGCATTGAAAGGGGAGAGCTTGAGCAAAGGCCCAGAGTCATAAAATGACATGAAGTGTTCAGGGAAGTACAGGCAACTCCATGCTTTTTGAGGCAAAGCATGAGTGAGGACTGGCAGTCATGGAGATCTTGACTAAAAGCCTGGTGGATCACAAGAGCCTTTTTATGCATTCTATCAGGCCTGGCCTTTTTCCTGGAGGTAATGAAGAGCCACTGTACAGTTAGAAGCAGGAGAATGGTATGGTCTGATGCCCACTTTATAAGGATCACTCTGATGGGTACCTGAGAGATTCTTGAGACGAGATGAGTCTAAAGGTAGAGAGACCAGTTGAACAGACATGGCTAACATGACAGTGACTAGAGTGGTCCAGATGGAGAAGATAATATTTTAGGAGGTGAAATTGGCTGGACAGAGAATCAGAAATCTAAGTTACTCGAAAGTTTTCATTTGTACAATTAGTTATACTGTCCACCAAGTTCGTGGAATTAGTCATGGATGAATTAAAATTGAATTTTTAGTCTCTTGTAGAAAAAAAAAAAATGCCCAAATCGGTCCTAATTTGGGGACATTTATATCAGAGCATCACATCACCTTCATTTTCAGAACTGACATAATCCCCACACGATGATTCAAGCTATGCTTCTTTATTACTCTTTTATGAGGGCTTCTTCCTATGGTTTCTTGAGGATGCTGAAAGGCTTAGAGCAAGTGGATGACTCATCAGGAAATAAATAGAGTTGGGCTGCTCCACAGCACATTCTACCTCCTCCCACATGTACATATGAGTAACAGGGTGCCTAGGCAGGGAAGGTGGAATGCATCACAGTGATTTTTAACCGTTCTGAGGAGACATGGGCCCCCCTGAGAATCATTTCCCACACAAAATTTGGCATAGAGATTTAGAATGTTCCTGAACCTCCTGAAGCATATTCATGAATATTTGGCACCCCAGACCAGGAATGCCAATATAAAGGAATGCACACTGAATTGAAAGCCCAAAGTCCCAGCTTGCCACTCGTTCACAGGCAGTCTTGCAAGGAGTGCAGAAGTCACTTGACTCCTCTGGTTTTCAATGTTCTTGTCACATAGCTGAGATTCTGTGACCACTTTGATTGATAGTATTGATTCACAAAGCAAATCAGTTCGTGTTGGCACCTATTAAATGACTTCTGAATAAAATCGAATCTTGATTGTATTCCTAGAACCCCAATTAAGAAACTATTCTGACAAGAATAGAAATCTTTGCTCAAACCTGCTCATTGGTTCATTTTTGTATGCTTCGTTGGTTCCATGAAAGGGCAATTGGGCACCTGGGACAAGCTCAGACTTGCATATTCTTACAAATGTTTCCAAGGACATAATTTGAAGTATCTATATTACTGATGTTAGAGCAGGCTGCTCCTGGAGGATCATGGAACAAGAGGACCCTTTCAGGGTTCCAACTATTTCCAAACACATGCAACAGGAGCCCTGGTGGGGCAGTGGTTAAGAGCTACGGCTGCTAACCAAAAAGTCGGCAGTTCAAATCCATCCGCCACTCGTTGGAAACCGTATGGGGCAGTTCTACTCTGTCCTATAGGGTCACTATGAGATGGAATCAACTCGAAGGCAAGGAGTTCTTTAAACGTGCAACTTTGAGCACTTCATCCAGGCTAAGTCAGGCTCACACAAACACATAGAAACTATACTAAAATGACAACAATCAAAATTTTGTCCTGAATCCAAATATGAAGTAACTAGGTAGACATATATGTAGGTAAGATATAAATCAGCATTGTACCTGGATACGTTTTCTTCAAAAAATTGCCTATACGACGCCAAGGATCTAAACATTTGGGTATCCCCAGATGATCAGTTGAACAAATAACTAACTATAAAAACATATAGTTTTGTTACACACAGTGTCTTTACATGTAAATGCTTGAACTAATAACATAACTGAAGCTTAGAAGTTTTACTGTTTGGTTCTGCTGTACACATAGGTGGAAATGCTTTTTAATTGGTTTACCAATCACCCTAAGTATTGCTTCGCTCGTGTCATCCTCCTCAGAAATATTTTGTTACTTTCTGTTGCTTTCAGGATAAAGTCCAAACCCTTTAGTTTGCCATGCAAGGCTGCACTCCTAGTTCTTCAACTTCCCTGTCTGCCCTGCCCCTACTCAGATCTTCTTTTCATTCCAGCCAAAGGGATCTAGTCACACGGATGTGCATTTTTGCTGTACCTTTGCTTATTCTATGTCCACTATCTTTCCACCCAGCTCCTCAGTTGAGCCGCATCTCACACCCAAATCCAGCTTCATTTCCCTCATTTCCTCAATGTGATTTTACAGTTTCTCCCCTGCAGCCGTATATCTTTTCTTTTTTGCCTCCAAGGTAAACGGACTGAATGTGCTTCTTGTGAAAACTTACTACAGAGAAGGACCTAGGACGTGAGGGGACCTGTTCTCACCAGGCTTGGGCCAAAGAAAGAGCTCTCGAATGGTGGCAGAAAAGGGAGGAAAGGCTATATAGGTCAACAAGATTTTTTTAAGTGTACATCGTTATCAATACAAAAAAGGAGACCTGGTGGTGCAGTGGTTAAGCACCCAGCTGCTGAAAAGAGGTGGACAGCCGGAACACACCAGCTGCTCTGCAGGAGAAAGATGCGAAAGTCTCCTCCGGTAAAGGTTACAGCCTTGGAAACCCTATGTGGCAGCTCTACTCCATCCTCTGGGGATACTAGGAGTCAGAATTGACTCAATGGCAACAGATTTTGGTTATCAATACAAAAGTGCTCTGCTGCTAACTGAAAGGGTAGCAGTTCAAACCCACCAGCCACTCCATGGTTGAAAGACGTGGCAGTCTGCTTCTGTAAAGATTACAGCCTGGGAAACCCTATGGGGCAGTTCTACTCTGTCCTGTAGGGTTGCCATGATTTGGAATTGACTCGATGGCTACAGGTTTTTTGTTTTTCTTTTTTTGCTTTTTTAATCCATAAAAAACTTAATCATTTACCCAAAATATAGGTACACTTATGCACTTACAGTTTATGTTAATGTTCTACTGTAAGAATACACTTGTACGTTATGAAACACATAAAGTATAAAATATTTTAAAAGATGAGATAAAAATAAATGGAAATGTTGATTAATATTTCTATTCTAATATTTAATATTTTCTTCCTGTACCCTCACAGAGTATGTTGACTACCCTACCTGGGATATCATGCCCCTAAAACAGCATCAAGGTTCCTGTGTTATGGCAATAATATCAATTACTGAAAATTCTGTGACATTTTCCACTATGCAAAGCTCTTCTGTCTTTGTTATTCCATTTGATCCATGCGGTAAGTTTTATCACCCTCATATTATACAACAGGAAATTGAGGTTCTCTCTCAGAGAGAGAGGCTGTCACTTCCACAGGAAAATTAAATCTTAAAGTATCAGAGTCAGGATTGGAATACAAGCCTTTCAGTTCCCAGTCTCATGTTTGTTTCTCTCCATCATGCCATCACCCTAAGTCTCCCTAAGAGCAGTCAGAATGTAGCACTGATGCTGACATCTGCTAGGGAAAACCAGCTGCCCTTCAAAGACTGCTGATAACCCAGTACTACTCTGGGATGGGACGGATATGGTATGGACAGTGCGGCAGGCCGATTCTGATTACATGATGCCTCATCTGACACATTTCTCATTTGCAAGGATGGGACCACTCAGTCTAACTGATCCCTTTCAAAGACATACTTAAACCTTTTTTAGGAGACCTATCAAAGATTGTGTAGTTTTCAGGTATTTGAGAAATTGCTCCTAACCTATAAATTATGAACAACCACAAAATTTGTGGACATGATAGCCTCGGTATGCCCACAGATATTCTCTTGCAGTGCACACCGAATGAAACACCGGACTGATCCTGAACTGCATTCAGAAAGAGTGCACTTAAGGGTATGGGCTGTCTTTTACTTGAAGATTAAGGTTACAGTCTAGGTTGCTTCAGAGAAACCTTCCGTATAGTCTGATCCTGTGTCTGGAGAAGCAGGACTGGAAGCTGCTGCTGAATTCTGCAACTGAAGCTACACAGTGGTTGGTGATACTTGGATCAATCAAGAAAAGAAGAATTGCATCAAGAAGACAAGACCATTGATAGGCTAAGAGAGTCCGATGATGTTTATCAACACTACCTAAACGTCAAACGGCAGCAGCAGGTATTATGGATCAAATTCTGGACCTTGGCCAGCAATGAAGGGATGCTCCTCACAAACATAACCAGCACAGACAGTCCTAGAATCCCCCAACAGCTGTTCTGGGTAATTCAATCGATAGAAGGCCCTAGAAATGCCTCAAGGACTCTACAGCTCTAGCCTAGGCAACACAGAGTAATTAAGTACCTGAAAAGATCCAAGGAGTGATGAGCTAGTCTCAGGTGTAGCAAAGCCAGTGGTTCTCAACCGTGCATCAGGATCACCTGCGGGACTTGTTAAAACACAGAGTGCAGGGCCCCACTCTTAAAGTTTCTGATCCATTAAGACCAGAGCCAAAGAATTTGTGTTTCTAACAGGCTCACAAGCAATGCTGATTTTGTTGGTCCCTGAACCACACTTTGTGAGTCACTGAGCCAAATTATAGGGAGTCACTCCTTTAGAATAAAGGTTCTAGGCTAAATAGGAATCTGAGGAATATTCACCAGGGCTGCTACGGTGCGTGAATTCAGGAACGGACAACATGTGGTGCCACATGTATGCATGCTAAGCTAGGTTACACACACTAAAATCAAAGACTATAAGAGCTGGAGGGATCTCACTCTAGCGATGAGGAAACTTGGGCCCAGGGATGTTTCACAGCAAATTATCAAGAAAGCTGATGTTAGAATTCCTTGAGAAGGGGTCCATAGTTGAAATGGGAATGACATATCCATTCACTTAGTAGCTCTCAAGCCAAAACCCCTAGAGTCAATCATGGCTCTTTTCTTTACAGTCCACATCAATTTCATTAGCAAATTCTTCAGGTTCTCTCTTCAAAACAATCCAACACTACTTCTCACCACCTCCACCACTGTCACTGTGGGCCAATCCATCATCATCTCCTGCCTCCTGGCCCTTCTCCCTGTTCCCACCCTTGTACCACTGTAGTCTTTTCTCCAAAGGCAGTTAGAATAATCCTTTCATCCTTCCCATGACTCCTCATATCACTCAGAGTAAAAGTGAAAATTCTTCCAATGGCTATTTATAATAGAATAAAGGAGACATGATTTACACACAAAACAGAAAAGCACAAAGTAAAAAAATGACAATGTATTAAATTAGCAAATAAAACATATTCCATTAGACATGGTTTTGGAAACAAGGAAGGGGAGAAATGAGTGTGGACTGGGATTTTTGTAGCTCCATAGAATAACCATTTTTATTAGCCAGAAATAAGAGTATTTACTAACATGCTATCTACACATAAAAATATATAAAAATAAACATTGCATGTTGGGGGGACAATTTCAGTGGAAAAGGTTCTGCCATCTTGATTAATAAAGAGCCTGAAATGCTTTTTACATTTAGATAATATTCATAACCATAATCTTTATTATAGCAGTCTAATGCAAAGATCATGAAAGTTCCTTGTTTAAACATCATAAGTATTAAATATTAACACTGTTAATTACTTTTCTTACTACTACCGAAATCGTTTTACTTGGTAAGATACTTGAGTGATTTATATCAGTAACAAAAGGGCAAACTCAGTGACAGCAGTAACATTTATGGACCATATATCTGAAGTATCTGTGACCTTAGGAATGTAAGAAGGAAACACCAGCATCTAACTGTAGATTTGATTTTCTCTCACAAGCCTCGGTTTCATTTTTAAAAACAACGTTGACCACGGAAATTTAACTTAAATGTAACTTAAAATGTACTTAATATCTGTCACAAAGGTAATTGTTTGAGCAACAATTTCTGCCCACTCATAAGTGAACTCTTCAAAAAATGCTTTGCCCGTGGCATATAAAAGTCACTGCTGACACACACTTTATATGTACTTCCCAGTTCTTATTTTCGGAAGTCCTGACTGAACTTTGGAAGGACCCATCTATTCAATCCTACTCTTGAATACCGAGGTCCAGGGACCATCATCCCTTTCATCTATCTCTGGCCACTCAGAGCAAGATAAAACCCCAATTCAGCCATCTGCATGTGCAGGTGTGCTGTCTAAGGCAGCCCTTACCTTCACGAAGAGGAAAATCTCAGGGTGCATGGAAAATGCTTCACTTTCTTCAAAACCATTAGCACTGGAATAGCCAGTTGGGGAATGCATGCTGGCACAGAAGGCTTTGCTATCCTGGATGGTGAAGCTTGAAGGAGAAGGCAGGTGTTCCTTCATTATGCTTCTATTCCCTTGGGGGTCCTCGGAGAAGGGCTCCACTGAGCACAGCTCGGAGGAGAAGGGCTCTGCTGAGTGGGGCTCCACTGAGCAAGAATCCGCTGGGAAGGGCTCTGCTGAGAAGGCCTCCGCTGAGAGGGGCTCCGCTGAGCGGGGCACCACTAAACGAGGTTCCACTGAGAAGGGTTCTTCTGAGAAGGGCTCTTCCGACCAGGGTTCCTTTGAGCAGGGCTCCGCTGAGAAGGGCTCTTCTGAGAAGGTTTCCACTGAGCGGGGCTTCCCTGAGCAGGTATCTTCCTAGAGGAGATCCTGAGCCTGAGCTGGTGAATGTAATTCTTCTATCCAGTCGTCTCTGTCCTCTTGGGACTCACCTGGCTGAGGATCCTGGGCCTCAGGCCACACCTCATCAGGCAGGAGGTATCCCTCTGCTTCCGGTTGGGAAGAGGCTAGGCTATTCTCCTCACCCCCAACAACATAGCCAGACACAGAGTCATGCTCACGGATTTCCAGCTGGGTGGCATATAAATTGTTTTCTGGTTTCAAGCCTTTGTGGATATCATCATAAAGGAGACCTTCATTTTCTCCTGGCTGGTTTGAGACCTCATATGTTCCCTCTCTTTGGATTGTGTCATAGATGGTGCTGTAGTCTTTATCACTTATGTTTATTGATCTGACAGATCCTTTTGCCAGCAAACCTGAGAAGATCTGAAATCAGTAAAGGGATCAAGGATGCTGTACAGCCTTTCAGAGGAATCAACAGGCTTTTCACATGCAGCAACTAGCAACAGCTATCAATGACAGGTCTCTAGCAATCATTTACCAGAGACTTTAATTAGCAAACCACAAGCCCATTGGACAAAAGATAAAGCATACACACTCAGTTAACTCTTTCCCTACTAAGGATTCTTTCAATTAGGCTCTGGGGTTTTGTCATTGCCAGTAACTCCAAGATTCTTTAGACAAACCAGGGGTTGAACTACCTTCTCAGTATACATTGAAATTCTGAATATTTAGCCATTTGTCACTGAATAGAGCTCCCTCTCCTAATTCTCTCCAAATGTTGACAATATTCAAGAAATTCCTGCTATTCAGTTGAGAATTATAGCTCTTCACAATAACCAAAAACCAAAACCCACTGCCATTAAGTCAATTCCAACTCACAGCATCTCTATAGGACAGAGAACTGCCCCATACAGTTTCCAAGGTTATAAATCTTTACAGAAGCAGACTGCTACATCTTTCTCCCCAGGAGCAGCTAGTGGGTTCCAACTATCAACCTTTCAGTTAGCAGCCAAGTGCTTGAACCACTGCACCACCACAATAGCAACCCATTTATTTACATTGGAATTCATTAAACAAAACAATTTTTGCATATTTATATTCTTTTGTGGATTAGTTATAACGCTCAAGTCAGGTGATGAATTACATGTACACTTCTTATCTGGAAACACCACTAGGTGATTAAATGGCAGAAGGAAAAGAAGATGAATGCCCTGGCTTGTGGGCATATCTGTACAGACCACCCAAAGTAAGGCACTCAAAGATTTATAGTTTTGCATTAATTTTCCCTCTTAAATGTACATGCTCATCAAAGTCAACAAACATTCACTGAGAGGTTTTTATGTACAGGACACTGAAGAGGGCCCTGAACATATAAGTGTTAGAAGGTATATTCTCTATTCTTCAAGGGTCTTTTAAATATAGTTGGAGGGCCAGGAAATTAAGAGAAACTAAGACACTAAAAGAGGCAGGGTATACTATGTATTCAAGGTTTTCTTAGTGCGATTGGCCCAGCTCTGGAATAAGCAGCAAGGAACTGTGCGCAAGGTTGCCCAGTTGATATCACCTACAGATGTTGTCCCCCACGTGTCTGTCAGTTTGTCATACTGTGGGGGCTTGTGTGTTGCTGTGATGCTGGAAGCTATGCCACCAGTATTCAGATACCAGCAGGGTCACCCATGGAGGACAGGTTTCAGTTGAGCTTCAAGACTAAGACAGACTAGGAAGAAGGACCCGGCAGTCTACTTCTGAAAAGCATTAGCCAGTGAAAACCTTATGAATAGCAGCGGAACACTGTCTGATATACTGCTGGAAGATGAGCCCCCCAGGTTGGAAGGCACTCAAAAGATGACTGGGGAAGATCTGCCTCCTTAAAGTGAGTAGATCTTAATGACGTGGATGGAGTAAAGCTTTCGGAACCTTCATTTGCTGATGTGGCATGACTCAAAATGAGAAGAAACAGCTGCAAACATCCACTAATAATCAGAACCTGGGATGTACGAAGTATGAATCCAGGAAAATTGGAAATTGTCAAAAATGAAATGGAATGCATAAACATCAATATCCTAGGCATTAGTAAGCTGAAATGGACTGGTATTGGCCATTTTGAATCGGACAATCATATAGTCTACTATGCTGGGAATGAAAACCAGAAGAGGAATGGTGTTGCATTCATCGTCAAAAAGAATGTTTCAAGATCTATCCTGAAGTACAACACTGTCAGTGATAGGATAATATCCACACGTCTACAAGGCAAACCAGTTAATCTCACTATTATTCAAATTTACGCACCAACCACTAGGGCCAAAGTTGAAGAAACAGAAGATTTTTATCAGCTGCTACAGCCTGAAATTGATCAAACATGCAATCAAAATGCATTGATAATTACTGGCGATTGGAATGCGGAAGCTGGAAACAAAGAAGAAGGACCAGTAGTTGGAAAATATGGCCTTGGTGACAGAAACAATGCCGGCGATCGAGTGATAGAATTTTGCAAGACCAACGACTTCTTCATTGCACATATCTTTTTTCACCAACGTAGACGGTGACTATACACATGGACCTGACCAGATGGAACACACAGAAATCAAATTGACTACATCTGTGGAAAGAGACGATGGAAAAGCTCAATATCATCAGTCAGAACAAGACCAGGGGCCGACTGTGGAACAGACCATCAATTGCTCATATGAAAGTTCAAGCTGAAATGGCAGAAAATCAGAGCAAGTCCACGAGAGCCAAAACATGACCCTGAGTATCTCCCACCTGAATTTAGAGACCACCTGAAGAATAGATTTGACGCATTGAACACCAGTGACCGAAGACCAGATGAGTTGTAGAATGACATCAAGGACATCAACCATGAAGAAAGCAAGAGGTCACTGAAAAGACAGGAAAGAAAGAAAAGACCAAGGTGGATGTCAGAGGAGACTCTGAAACTTGCTCTTGAGCGTCAAGCAGCTAAAGCAAAAGGGAGAATTGATGAAGTAAAAGAACTGAACAGAAGATTTCAAAGGGCCTCTCGAGAAGACAAAGTAAAGTATTATAATGACATGTGCAAAGAGCTGGAGATGGAAAACCAAAAGGGAAGAACATGCTCAGCATTTCTCAAGCTGAAAGAACTGAAGAAAAAATTGAAGCCTCGAGTTGCAATAGTGAAGGATTCCATGGGGAAAATATTAAATGACACAGGAAGCATCAAAAGAAGATGGACGGAATACAGAGTCATTATACCAAAAAGAATTAGTCGATCTTTAAACATTTCAAGAGGTGGCATATGATCAGGAACCCGCGGTACTGAAGGAAGAAGTCCAAGCTTCTCTGAAGGCATTGGCGAAAAACAAGGCTCCAGGAATTGATGGAATATCAATTGAGATGTTTCAACAAACAGATGCAGCGCTGGAGGTGCTCACTCGTTTATGCCAAGAAATATGGAAGACAGCTTCCTGGCCAACTGACTGGAAGAGATCCATATTTATGCCTATTCCCAAGAAAGGTGATCCAACCGAATGTGGAAATTATAGAACAATCTCATTAATATCACACGCAAGCAAATTTTGCTGAAGATCATTCAAAAACGGCTGCAGCAATATATCGACAGGGAACTGCCAGAAATTCAGTCTGGTTTCAGAAGAGGACATGGAACCAGGGATATCATTGCTAATGTCAGATGGATCCTGGCTGAAAGCAGAGAATACCAGAAGGATGTTTACCTGTGTTTTATTGACTATGCAAAGGCGTTGGACTGTGTGGATCATAACAAACTATGGATAACACTGCGAAGAATGGGAATTCCAGAACACTTAATTGTGCTCATGAGGAACCTTTACATAGAACAAGAGGCAGTTGTTTGGACAGAACAAGGGGGTACTGATTGGTTTAAAGTCAGGAAAGGTGTGCATCAGGGTTGTATTCTTTCACCATATCTATTTAATCTGTGGAAACCCTGGTGGCGTAGATGTTAAGTGCTACAGCTGCTAACCAAAGGGTCAGCAGTTCGAATCTGCCAGGTGCTCCTTGGAAACTCTATGGGGCAGTTCTACTCTGTCCAATAGGGTTGCTATGAGTCAGAATTGACTCAACAGCACTGGGTTTGGTTTCTCTTGTTTGTTTGTTTATTTAATCCATATGCTGAACAAATAATACGAGAAGCTGGACTATATGAAGAAGAACAGGGCATCGGGATTGGAGGAAGACTCATTAACAACCTGCGTTATGCAGATGACACAACCTTTCTTGCTGAAAGTGAAGAGGACTTGAAGCACCTACTAATGAAGATCAGAGACCACAGCATTCGGTATGGATTACACCTCAACATAAAGAAAACAAAAATCCTCACAACTGGACCCATAAGTAACATCACGATAAATGGAGAAAAGATTGATGTTGTCAAGGATTTCATTTTACTTGGATCCACAATCAACAGCCATGGAGCAGCAGTCAAGAAATCAAAAGATGCATTACATTGGGCAAATCTGCTGCAAAGGATCTCTTCAAAGTGTTCAAGAGCAAAGATGTCACCTTGAAGACTAAGGTGCACCTGACCCAAGCCATGGTATTTTCAATCGTATCACATGCATGTGAAGGTTGGACAATGAATAAGAAAGACCGAAGAAGAGTTGGCGCCTTTGAATTGTGGTGTTGGCGAAGAACATTGAATATACCATGGACTGCCAACCCAAAGGAACTAACAAATCTGCCTTGGAAGAAGTGCAGCCCGAATGCTCCTTAGAGGCAAGGATGGCGAGACTGTGTCTTACATACTTTGGACATGTTGTCAGGAGGGATCAGTCCCTGGAGAAGGACATCATGCTTGGCAGAGTACAGGGTCAGCAGAAAAGAGGAAGACCCTCAACAAGGTGGATTGACACAGTGGCTGTAACAAACAATGAGCTCAAGCATAACAACGATTGTAAGGATGGCGCAGGACCAGGCAGTGTTTCGTTCTATTGCACCAGCTCAACGTTCTATTGCACCAACTCAATGGCACCTAACAACAACAACAACACAGGTGTTGTAGATATATGCAGTCTTTGTCTTTGAATCTGGTACTTTCTTTTGCTAATTCCTGCTTCCCTTCACCATACTATCTAGATTGTAATATCTAGAAATTATGTGCAAATTGAGAAGCAATGCACATTTCAAAGCATTTGATGGGCATCTTATCGGTAAAACTCCATTGTACCCTTAGGCTATGTACTGTATCCAGAAATCTTCTAGAGTGAACTAGAGCAGTATTTCTAGAATTCTAACTTTAAAAACGAGTAAGGGGTAGAAGGCCAGAGAAAGCTATTAAACACTATTGACACTGATATTTATTTTACTAAAAGTGAAGTTTAATGGGTCCAAATATCTGATAAATTACTATAGGTTTCATATCCAGGCATTTATAAGTCTATGGAACTCCAGTTCAAGCCTCCTCATAATTTTACAGCTGCAGAAAACTTAAGAGATCACTCAGTCTAACGTTTTATTTTACGTCTGAAGAAAACCTACAAAGGGGAAGTGAATGATTCAAGTTCACACAGAGAGTTAATGACGGTTGATTTCAGCTCTGGTTTTCTGACCCCCAGCTCAATGATCTTTCTACTACTGATGCCCTTCTTTTAACTGTTTTTCAACCTATTTCTTTTCAATAACATCTCCTCAACTAAAGGAGCATTTTACAATATTTTTCTTCATGAAGTTAGAATACCACAGATATAGTGTATATCTCTCTCTTTTTTTTTTTTTTTTAGTGTATATCTCTTTAGGTACTGTATGTAAATCTGTAGTTTATATATTCAAGAGTAGGAATATTGGCTCCCTCAAACCAGTTTTTACCCCTTGGGCATGTTACCGCCCCCACTGAGAATGCATGCTTAACTCCTAAAATACTTATAGGGTATAATCCATCATCTAGCATTAGATTACAGGTCAGAGTTCTGGTCACTCAATGGTTAAGCTCTAAACTGCTAACCAAAAGGTTGGTGGTTAGAACGCACCAAG
The DNA here is from genome assembly GCF_024166365.1 of Elephas maximus indicus. Classification (NCBI taxonomy): domain Eukaryota; kingdom Metazoa; phylum Chordata; class Mammalia; order Proboscidea; family Elephantidae; genus Elephas; species Elephas maximus. Next base: position 110,800,808 of record NC_064819.1, read on the forward strand.
AGGCTTCACATGAGAAAGACCTGGCCATCTGCTTCCACAAAGATTATAGCCTAGGAAACCCTACAGGGCAGCTCTACTCTATCCTATGAGGTCACTTTGAGTCGGAATCAACTTGACGGCACTCAACAACAACAAACAACTGAATTAGTGCCAAAAATAATGTTAAAAATTGTGTGCATATGTATATAGCATGTTACTGGTGCCTCACAACAATGAGCTATTGAGGCTGGCTGAGACTGGTTAAGCTTAGGGCCCCAAATCACACAGATAATTTATAAATTATATCCTCCTGTGATCCCATCTCAGGACACACATATCATGCTTTACAGTTACAGGTTGCAATATGAAATGAATTATCCTGTTAAAAAGGAAGTCACTTCCTGTCATTCTCTGCTCAAACTCCTGCAATGGCTCCCCATTTCACCCAGTATAAGCCAAAGTCCTTACAAAGTCCTACAAGTCTCCATATAATCTATACCCACCCTCCCCATACCTGCTTTTACCCCCTCGCTTACCCTGTTCCACACAATCCAGCCTCTTTGCTGTGCCCGAAACACTCTAGAATGCTCCATCTTAGATTTTCACATTGACAGTTCCCTCTACCCAGAACCCATTTCCTCTAGGTATCTGCTTAGCCAATTCCCTCAACTTCTATAAATTTTAGTTTATATGTTCCTTTTTCAAGGAGGCATACTTTGACCATCCTGTTTAAAATTACAACCCATGTCAACTACTATCCTCAACCCCCTCCTCATTCCTAAGAATATTTGTCGTTGTTTTCAGCCTCCAACTCATGGCCACCCCACGTGTGCTAGATAGAACTGCTCCATATGTGTTTTCTTGGTTGTAATCTTTATGGAAGCAATTCACCAAGCCTTTTCTTCTGTGGAGTGTCTGGGAGCAAACTGCCAATGTTTGGGTTAGCAGCCACTTGCAAACTGCTTGCGCCACCTAGACTCCTCTGAAAACACTTAGCCTATCCTTTTTTTCTTTTTTTTTTTTTTGTAATACTTACAACCTTCTAATAAGATAAATACATTACTTATTATATCTATATTTTATTTTCTCACTAAATATATAAAACCTACATAGGCACAGATCTCTGTTGAAGAATGGGAATTTCAGAACACTTAATTGTGTGCATGAAAACCTATGCATAGGTCAAGAGACAGTCATTTGAAAAGAACAAGGGGATACTGCATGGTTAAAATTCAGGGAACTTGTGCGTCAAGGTTATATCCTTTCACCATAACTATTCAGCCTGTATGCTGAGCAAATAATCCTTATATGAAGAAGAGTGGAGCATCAGGATTGGACAAAGACTCATTAGCAATCCCCTATGCAGATGACACAACCCTGCTTGCTGAAAGTGAAGAGGACTTGAAGCACTTACTGATGAAAATCAAAGACCACAGCCTTCAGTATAGATTACACTTCAACATAAAGAAAATAAAAATCCTCACAACTGGACCAATAAGCAACATCATGATAAATGGGGAAAAGATAGAAGTTGTCAAGGATTTCATTTTACTTGGATCCACAATCAACACCCATGAAAGCAGCAGTCAAGAAATCAAAAGACGCGTTGCATTGGGCAAATCTGCTGCAAAGGACCTCTTTAAAGTGTTGAAAAGCAAAGATGTCACCCTGAGGACTAAGGTGCACCTGACCCAAACCATGGTGTTTTCAATTGCCTCCTATGCATGTGAAAGCTGGACGATGAATAAAGAAGACTGAAGAAGAATTGATCCATTTGAATTGTGGTGTTGGAGAAGAGTATTGAATATACCATGGACTACCAAAAGAACGAACGAATCTGTCTTGAAAGAAGTACAACCAGAATGCTCCTTAGAAGCAAGGATGGCGAGACTATGTTTCACATACTTTGGGCATGTTATCAGGAGGGATCAGCCCCTGGCAAAGCACATCATGTTTGGTAAAGTAGAGGGTCAACAAAAAAGAGGAAGACCCTCAATAAGATAGACTGACACGGTGGCTGCAACAATGAGCTTAATCTTAACAATGATTGTGAGGACGGCACAGGACTGGGCAGTGTTTCGTTCTGTTGTACATAAGGTCGGTATGAGTTGGAACTGACTCGAAGGCACCTACCAACAACAACAAAACCATGGAACACAACTGTCAGGCTGCCCATACAAGGCAGAAAAATATGCATTAAGGCCACTGGTATCAGCAACATCCTGATTACTAATGTCGAGAGACATAGGCCATCAGTAGTGTAATTACAAAACTTTCTGGTTACCTCACATCGGTTTATATAACTCAGGCATCAGCTAGGACCTCCCCAATCCTTACATAGTTGAGTAAATGTGCCTCAAAGTTCCCAATTTCATAGTTTTCTTCATGATCTTTTTCTTTAAGTCTGAGTCCATCCATGTATCACTCAGATGTAAAATTTCATCCCTTTATCTGATTATATTAAAAAAAAAAAAAACCCACTCATATCCAAAAATTTCATGATGGAAGTACCTTTAACGAAGATTTTGGGGCGCACAGGAAGTAGTCCCATGAGGTAGCACCACTTCACTGGTTCCATCCCCACCTTCACTCCCCTCCTCTCTCCCTTCCATTCTCCCTTCTCTCATTCCCAGAGTAAGCTTCAATCCTCCCATTTTCTCTCACAGACTATTTTCAGACTAGCTCCACTTACACTTGGTTTGGGGTGGGGGGAGACCCTTCACCCTCAAAACAAATTTCCTCAAAACAAACGCAGAACTCTCTTTGAAGTGAATCCTCATAAATATAATGTTCTCCATCTTGTTGCATTTATTTTCAGATTTGGAGACTCCCTGATGGGATTTTTGGGACACCGTGTTTAAGTTTCCAATAGAAGTAGAATCTCTGAATTTGTTCATCTTTATAGCATGGAAATGGCTCAGCTCCATGGATGGATTACCCAATAAGCAACGTAAGCACACTCTAAGGGCATCAACAAAACAGAGGCACCAGTTGTCCAAAGCAAAGACCCGTAGATGCCAAGGAGACAAGCAGACAGGACACGAAAAAGGGAGTGCCACAGTGGAAGGGAACTGGAAGGGCATTAAATAAAACTGATACCAGCTCCAGTTTGTGAGAGCGTGCCAGCCGGAAATAAGGTTCACGCAGGGTCATGAGGGAACCCACCTATAAGTTTATTTAAGCTATGAGGTCCCTACCACTTCAACATCTTTGTTGACTTCTGTCTCTTATGGTCTACTCCTGTGTAATTGAAACTCCTTATCTCAGCATGTCTTGGGTTTATTTCTTTCTAATAAACAAGAGGTGGGGGTGGACTGTCAAGTCTAACTCTTGCTATATTCAGCCAATATGCAACTGGATCCAACATGAGCAGTTTCTGGTGATGGACATATTATATTAATAGATAACAAGTCTTTGATCCATTTTGAGAGAGCCACTTTGTACAACCACATCTGCTGATCCAGCAACTCCAGCCAGGAGGGCCAGCAATGCTCTTTGTCATGATAGAAACACAGGGGTAGGCTCTTGTACACGTCCTGGTAAACAACCAATGGAAACTCCAGTTCCAGAAAACATGTAAAAGCAAGGGAACTCGGATAAGTTGACCTTTGCAGTGAATCACTCAGGTTACTTTTTAACTGCATAGCATGCATATGTACAGAGTTGTGTTCTAAGTTTTGTAGACAATAATATTTATAACACCAACTTTAAATATGTTTGGCATACACATGGACACAATCCGGCATACATTTAATATATAATACTAACATGGGTAATAGTATAATACTAATGTAGCAAACATCCAAAAATACTGGAAATATTTATCTAACACAAAATGTTTTAATTTATATTTCAAGAGAGTTTCACTTTTTATTATCTGTTGCATGAGACACAGTGTTTGATATCACTATCTCTATATGCTAATAAATGAGGTATTAGGCACATTAAGTGGACACAAAATTCAATATTTATTTATCATGCAATATATGTTTCTGTTTTGCAACAATGAGAGTGTTTCTAAATTTGTTTCCCAAGAAAGCAATGAGGAGTGTTTATCAGAACAATACATTTATATTTTATCAGAATATTTATGTATCTCCATGTAAGGAAATTGAACAATTCCTCAAGGAAATAAATTTAGGTAATAAAAATTATAGACATGTATTTTAGTTTCCATTTTCCTTCAGACTGACTCTCTTTCAAGAGATTGATATAGCTATGACTTGTCAAACAAACTTGCTTGTCGAGAAGTGGTGCTGTTGTTCCATCAATTATGTACATATCTTCCAATATGGTAGTTGAACAATTCCACCAAAAAATAAAATGTACATTTTACAAATTTTGTATACCTTAACAATTATGTTTTCTTTTCAGACTGATCAGGTACAAAGAAATGTTTGTAATTATAATACATTAAAGATGAAAGATCTATCTAAAAATAAAATATAGTAATTTGTTGTAATATCTGTTTTCTGATCATTAAATTTTCTTTTATGACATATTTTCATTTGCTCACTTATAATAATAGCATTTATTATGAAATGCGCAGCAAAATTGAAGTATGAGCCGTTTAAGGCTCATAACTGGTGAAAGTCAGTTATTCGTCGTGGGAGATCAACAGAATTTTACACTAATTGCTGAAACAGCCAAGATCACTGACACATTTGCTTTGCTGTAGAATATGTGGAATATTCTTTTTTGTAGAAAATGTGGTATATAGCAAAAATCTTAGTACCCCACATCCACTACACATTTATAATCCAGTTTATCTCATTGCACTAAGATGGCATATGCCACTTCTGCTTTCAATCGCTAATATTATAGTCACATTTAAAGGGAAGTCACACCATGGACAGCTAAGACATAGACACACACACATTATATGTACATTATATGTAAAACTAATATATCCCATTCAAATGTGTGAGTAAACAGAGGAGGGAGACCACAGATTATCAGTTTTTAGGGCTCTCACACGCCTTAATCTGGCCCTGCTCAGCAAACAGGGAAAGCAGGAGGGACCAGAGCAACCTCAGATAATGAAAGCAAGTCATGAGCATTGTTCTGCCTGGGTCACCCTCCCTGCAGCTGCTCTTATCAGTGGCTTGCAGATGATGCCTGGCAAGAGGGAAATGAGGATATGTCAAAAATGGCTGTTTGAAAAGAACTTGGAATCTGTTCAACATCGCAAGGTGGAGGGGATAAAATGAGGATAAGATAGTTATAGGCCTAAATTTTGTACAGAGTTCAAATATTTGATATTCACCAGCAGTACTCAGTCAAGTTTCATATCAGTCCAGTCCAGCCAATCTGAAAATCATCAAACCAGAGACTCTCAGAGAATTGGAAGACATAGTGAAGCCATAATCTACAACAGGTCCCAGACTGATTTAATTGGGTCCTGCAATAATTGGGAGGAGCCCTGGTGGCACAGAGGTTAAAGTGCTCAGCTGCTAATTCAAAGGTTAGTGGTTCTAAGCTACCAGCCACTCCTCAGGAGAAAGATGTGTCAGTCTGCTTCTGTAAAGATTACAGCCTTGGAAACCCTGTGAGGTGGTTCTACCCTGTCCTATAGGTTTGCTATGAATCGGAGTGGAATTGATGGCAATGGTTGTTTTTTTAGGATTGGGCTACATTTGGTAAACCTGTGACTTAAAACACAACACCTGGCTGAGGTAGCTAAGTTAGCTACGTGGGATTCAGGAGAATCAGCACTAGATTATTGGCCTCAGAACAGCAAAAAAATAGTTAGGGAGAGTGGAAAAAAGCAAGTCAGTTATTTTAAGAAAAGCAAATTTATCTCCAGTGCTAGCACCTCCACTTGATTTTCTGCCTACTTCTTCCCCCCATCCCACCTTCCCTAGTCACTGCTTCTGCCCTCTCAGGAGCTACTCACTCTCAACAAGATTTTGGGAGCTAATGGCTTATACTTTCAGCCACGTTTTTTATTGAAAAAAATGCAAGGTCTAACCCAAAGGAATCAGTAGCTAATGGTAAAAACTCATTTTTCCCTCTTCAGGAAGATCTATTTCTCACCTCCTGTCTTCTCTACTAATTTTCAATTTTTCCATATGTAAAATGGGAATAATTATATGTGCTGTTGAGGGATTTACTTAAATAATACAGATAACAAGTTTACTGCAGTGTCTGGCTGGCTTTTAGTTGGTATTTTTATTACTATGAAAATTTATCCCTTAGATAAGTGAGTCTGAATTCATCTGTTGTCCTTTTTGAGAATTAAACAAGCATTCTGGATCTAACTGAAGATATGAGATCTGAGAATACAAATGTTATAAAAGAGACATGAGACAGCTCATGACTTCAAGTGCTTAATATCTGGTAGAGTGTAGTATATATACTCCAACATGAAAAATTAATGGAAACACTATGTTTAATGACAAATAAATGGGACTGACCTTTGGGGCTATAGGATTTCAGAAGAGGGTAGAGGTCACCCTGGGCTGGGGAGGGTACTGTGAAGGTGAGTATTTTAGGTGGTAGATGAGGCCAGGACAGGTGGAGTAGGGGAGGGAGGTTAAGGCGTGAAATATAATGCAGAGTTGAGCATTCACAGTGATAGAGAGTAAACCAGCCTAGATGAACTATGCAGATTGTGGGAAATATAGCAAAGATGCCAGAACTGGGCTAGACTGTAGATAGCTTGAATGCCAAGATCAGGAATTTAAATTATATGCTCACAGGATGATATTGAGGGTGAGCAGACAAATAACGGAGAAAGCAGCTCAATTCCACGAACATTTAAATTCCAGCTAGATTCAAGGCAGAGAACAGATATTCAGAGAAAACTGTTTCTAGTATCTGGTACCATTTGTGGGAGTAACTTGTTCTACTGGCACATCACAATGTGATGGCCCACATTTCAACATGGCCACAGCAAGGGGACTGTGTATAAGCCACCTGAGAATGTCTGATCATTCAGCCACTGTGAGCGTTCCCCTCTTCCATCTACATCTCCTGACACTCTCTCCTCCTTTGAGCACTATCAAACACTATTCCCAGATAGACATGTTTTCATGACCTTCATCTAGCAGCTCTCACCTTCTGTATTTCATTCCCCACAATTCTGTCTCTGCCATTATATTCCACCATAGGTATCTCTATATAAACATTTACTTGAACATGTCCCCCAAAATTTACCACATTTTCTTACTTCTCAGGCCATAAACAGTTAACCATATCTTGAATTGTCATTACATTGGTTGGTCCATCTCAGTGCTATCTATTGATTATACATTCTGGAAGATATGATTTGTTTCCTAAAGGATCCTGAGTAAAAGCCATGTATATCGTTTTATTACTCTGAAGAGATAATGGAAGAAAATATGTAAAGGGGGAGAGTTAAATGCTGGGTGGGGAGAGATGATAGAGATGGGGTCCTCTTCACTTATACAATCTAACATGAATGAGAAGGGGCAACAAGGCTATTTTAGATAAATTTAACAAAGAAATTCATCACCAAAAACACCACCATTTTTTAAATAGGGTGAGTTATATGTCCTCATGCCCTCAGGAGGGGCAGAACCTGCCTCATCCCTCCCCACCCCTGATGCTCTGCCCTGGCACTGTTGTCTTACCTAGGTTGGGGCCACACAGCCAACTCCAGTGCCCTACTCTCAGGGAAAGCCTCCAGTCCTGTCTCCTGTCCTTCTTCAGGGTGGGTATAATTTCCTCCCTCTGCTCTCTCCATTTCAACCCAAGCTTCCTTGTCTGACCCCTTAGTAGTTCTCTGTCACTTCTCTAGATCCTCCAGTGTGGGATGAAGCAACTTGAAGCAGATGATCTTGCAGATGTCCAAAGACTGAGGCACCCAGATAGTCAGTTTCAAAGAAGGAAAAGAATAGGTGGGCATTCTCTTAGCCAGGCTGTTTCAGACAAGGATAAAGGCATAGGTGTTGAAAGAACTGGTGGACATAGTAAGTTCACTTAGTAAATTAATGTGGTATTATTCCATCATTCCATCTAAAGAGAATGTGCTTTCTGCCATGGCCAACTGGATTCCCCTGAGCTCTCTCACTCCTCCTTCTTCCTCTAATACACTTCTCCATCCTCAGAGTTTATTTTGGTATTGGAGGGGTTTCAAGGCTTTCCTGAGTTTAGAAAAAATTTTTTTTCTCTGAAGACGTCTGGGAAGTTTGGATTTGTATTACAAAAACAAGAACAATCTATCTCAGTACTCTTCTCCCCATGTATAATGAAATTGTTATTCTGAACCACCTAGGAAAGATGAAAAAGGGCTGAAGGCTTTGAAAATGCAACTAAACATCTGTAATTCTACTGAGTTGGAGGCACGTGCACCAAGTATGATATCCTTTCATACTTTAGTTCTACGCTTTCTAATCAGTATTGCCCGTGGCCACTGCCCTGAAGTTACTCCACAAGAAAAAAAAAAAGCCTTGCTTGAAATATGTACACAGCTGTTATTTTCAGTTTCTTGATTTCCTGTTATGGTATTTAAGATGCATGTATTTTTATACTAAGATTTCTTTCTGAGGTGAAGCCAACATGGCGCTATAGTCAGAAGCACTGTGCCAGCCCTCTGCACCAAAGACCCGAAAAGCTAAGTAAAATAGATACAAATGTCAATCATGGAACCATAAGCTTCAAATGGGGAGGGAAAAACACTAACTAGACAATAGATAAGTGGTAACTTTGGAGAAGGGTAAAACAGTACACAGTACAGGGGAAATCAGCACAACTTGACCAAAGCAAAGTCATAGAAGCTTCACAGACACATTCAAACTCCCTGAGGTATCAAATTATTGGGCTGAGGCCTAAGGACCATGGTCTTGGGGAACATCTAGTTCAATTGGCATAATATAATTTATAAAGAAATTGTTCTACATCCTACTTTGGTGAGTAGTGTCTGGGGTCTTAAAAGTTTGTGAGTGGCCATCTAAGATACCCCAAGGCAGAATGAAGAAAACCATAGACACAGGGGAAAGATTAGTCCAAAGAACTAATAGACCACAGCTACCACAGCCTCCACGAGACTGAGTCCAGCACAACTAGATGATACAATGCTACCACCACTGACTGCTCTGACAGCAATCACCATAGAGGGTTACAGACAGAGCTGAAGAAAAATGTAGAACAAAATTCTAACTCACAAAAAAAGACCAGACTTACTGGTCTGACAGAGACTGGAGAAACCCCAAGAGTATGGCCCCCAAACACCATTTTAACTCAGTACCAAAGTCACTCCTGAGATTCACCCTTCAGCCAAAGATTAGACAGGCCCACAAAACAAACAACGATAAACATAGCTCAGTCATGTATACGAGACTAAATGGACACATCAGCCTAGTGGAAAGGACGAGAAGGCAGGGGAGGGGTAGGAAAGCTGGATGAATGGAAATGGGGAACTCAAGGTCTAGAAGGGGAAAGTGTTGACATGTCACGGGGCTGGCAATCAATGTCACAAAGCAATACGTGTATTAATTGTTTAATGAGAAATCAATTTGCTCTGTATACCATCTAAAGCACAATTAAAAAAAAATTAAATCTGTCAGACAGAAGTGTGAGAAAAAAAATTTTCTGATTATAAAGGTAATCCATGCTCATTACAGAAAAAAGATAATAAAAATCATCTGTAATTCCACTATCAAAAGATAATTACATTAACATTCTTACTCCTTTTTCTACCCATACGTACATATTTTTTAAATTGGGATTATTACGTCTTTGTATTCTGCTATTTTTCATCTCACATTACATAATTTATATACATGAAATTTAAGCATATTTACAGAAGACTATCAATGGATTTTTTAACACTGAGGTATTAAAAAAAACCTTTGCTGTCCACTGCATTCCAACTCATAGCAATGCTATAAGACAGAGTAGAACTGTCCCATAGAGTTTCCAAGGAGCAGCTGGTAGATTCCAACTGCCGACCTTTTGGTTAGCAACCATAGCTCTTAACCACTGGCCACCAGGGCTCCACTCAGGTATTAAACCAAAACCAAAACGAAACCTGTAGCTCATTAAGCTAAGAGCTACCACTGCTCCACTGGGGCTCCTCTCAGGTATTAAACCAAAATCAAAACAAAACCTGTTGCTGTTGAGTCAATTCCGACTCATAGCAACCCTACAGGACAGAGTAGAACCATCCCATAGAGTTTCCAAGGAGCACCTGGTGGATTCAAACTGCCAACTTTTTGGTTACCAGCCATAGGAATTAACCACTATGCCACCATGGTTTCCACTCAGGTATTAGTTGATCTTATTTGTTTTTTACAAGATTCAAAGACATCTTAACTTATTGGTGAGCCAAATGACTTTTTAAAAGGCAAAGCATTACCAATATAGTTGAAGAAAAATCAGATAAAAGAATTAAAAAAAATGAAGAAACCCTAAGAATCATGTGGGACTCTATCAAGAAGAATAACTTGCATGTGATTGGAGTTCCAGAACAAGGAGGGATAGCAAAAAATACAGAGAGAATAGTTGAATATCTATTGGCAGAAAACTTCACTGACATCATGAAAGACGAAAGGATATCTATCCAAGATGCTCATCAAACCCCATATAAGACTGATCCAAAAAGAAAATCACCAAGACATATTATCATCAAACTTGCCAAAACCAAAGATAAAGAGAAAATTTTAAAAGCAGCCAGGGATAAAAGAAAGGTCTCCTACAAAGGAGAATCAATAAGAATAAGTTCAGACTACTCAGCAGAAACCATGCAGTCGAGAAGGCGATGGGATGACATATACAGAGCACTGAAGGAGAAAAACTGCCAGCCAAGGATCATTTATCCAGCAAAACTCTCTCTCAAATATGAAGGCGAAATTAAAACATTTACAGATAAACACAAGCTTAGAGAATTTGCAAAAACAAAACCAAAGCTACAAGAAATACTAAAGGAAACTGGTCAGAAAATCAATAACTTCAGATAACAACACAACACAAGGTCACAGAACAGAACATCCCGATATCAACTCAAATAAGGAAATGACAAAAACAAATTAAGATTAATTTTCAAAAGAAAAAAATGCTCAAAACAGAGAATCATTGAAGTCATTATGTAAAAGATCACAATAATCAAAAACAGGGACTAAATACAGGAGGCATAGAACTGCCATATGGAGAGGGAAACAAGGTGATATACGACAATACAAGTTAGGTTTTTACTTAGAAAAATAGGGGTAAATATTAATGTAACCACAAAGAGGCCTAATAATTCCATAACTCAAAAATAAAAACCAAGAAAAACATAACGACTCAGCAAACGTAAATTCAACTACTATGAAAAAGAGGAACACACAATTTACAAACAAAAATGTCTCAGCACAAAAAAGTAAGTGAAAAAATGAAATTGTCAACAACACACACAAAAAGGCATCAAAATGACAGCACTAAACTCATACTTATCTATAATTACACTGAATGTAAATGGACTAAATGCACCAATAAAGAGACAAAGAGTCTCAGACTGGATAAAGAAACACGATCCGTCTATATGCTGCCTACAAGAGACACACCTTAGACTTAGAGACACAAACAAATTAAAACTCAAAGGATGGAAAAAAATATATCGAGCAAACAAACAAAAAAAGAGCAGGAGTAGCAATATTAATTTCTGATGAAATAGACTTCAAAGTTAAATCCACCACAAAGGATAAAGAAGGACACTACATAATGATTAAAGGGACAATTGATCAGGAAGACATTCCATATTAAATATTTATGCACCCAATGACAGGGCTGCAAGATACATAAAACAAACTTTAACAGAACTGAAAAGTGAGATAGACACCTCCACAATTATAGTAGGAGACTTCAACACACTACTTTCGGAGAAGGATAGGACTTCCAGTAAGAAGCTCGATAGAGACACAGAAGACCTAATTGCTACAATCAACCAACTTGACCTCATAGACCTATACACAATACTGCACCCAACAGCTGCAAAGTATACTTTTTTTTCTAGTACACGTGGAACATTCTCTAGAATAGATCACATATTAGGTCATAAAACAAACCTTTGCAGAATCCAAAACATTGAAATATTACAAAGCATCTTCTCAGACCACAAGGCCATAAAAGTGGAAATCAATAACAGAAAAATCAGGGAAAAGAAATCAAATACTTGGAAACTGAACAATACCCTGCTCAAAAAAGACTGGGTTATAGAAGACATTAAGGAGGCAATAAAGAAATTCATAGAATACAATGAGAATGAAAACACTTCCTATCAAAACCTCTGGGACACAGCAAAAGCAGTGCTCACAGGTCAATTTATATCGATAAATGCACACGTACAAAAAGAAGAAAGAGCCAAAATCAGAGAACTGTCCCTACAAATTGAACAAATAGAAAGGGAGCAACAAAAGAATCCATCAGGCACCAGAAGAAAACAAATAATAAAAATTAGAGCTGAACTAAATGAATTAGAGAAGAGAAAAACAATTGAAAGAATCAACAAAGCCAAAAGCTGGTTCTCTGAAAAAATTACCAAAATTGGTAAACCATTGGCCAGACTGACTAAAGAAATACAGGAAAGAAAACAACCCAAATAAGAGATGAGGTGGGCCATATCACAACAGACCCAACTGAAATTAAAAGAATCATATCAGATTATTACAAAAAATTGTACTCTAACAAATTTGCAAACCTTGAAGAAATGGATGAATTCCTAGAAAAACACTACCTACCTAAACTAACACAATCAGAAGTAGAACAAATACATAGGCCCATAACAAAAAAAGAGATTGAAAAGGTAATCAAAACACTCCCAACAAAAAAAAGCCCTGGCCCGGACGGCTTCACTGAAGAGTTCTACCAAACTTTCAGAGAAGAGTTAACACCACTACTACTAAGGTATTTCAAAGCATAGAAAATGATGGACTACTACCTAACTCATTCTATGAAGCTACCATATCCCTGATACCAAAACCAGGTAAAGACACCACACAAAAAAGAAAATTACAGACCTATATCCTTCGTGAACATAGATGCAAAAATCCTCAACAAAATTCTAGCCAATAGAATTCAACAACATATCAAAAAAATAATTCACCATGACCAAGTGGGATTTATACCAAGTTTGGTTTAATATTAGAAAAAACCATTAATGTAATCCACCATATAAATAAAACAAAAGACAAAAACCACATGATCTTATCAATTGATGCAGAAAAGGCATTTGACAAAGTCCAACACCCATTCATCATAAAAACTCTCAGCAAAATAGGAATTGAAGGAAAATTCTTCAGCATAATAAAGGGTATCTATACAATTTTATACAAAGCCAACAGCCAACATCATTCTAAATGGGGAGAGCCTGAAAGCATTTCCCTTGAGAATGGGAACCAGACAAGGATGCCCTTTATCACCGCTCTTATTCAACATTGTACTAGAGGTCCTAGCTAAAGCAATTAGGCTAGACAAAGAAATAAAGGGCATCTGGATTGGCAAGGAAGAAGTAGAATTATCTCTATTTGCAGATGACATGATCTTATACAAAGAAAACCCTAAGGAATCCTCCAGAAAACTACTGAAACTAATAGAAGAGTTCAGCAGAGTTTCAGGTTACAAGATAAACATACAAAAATCACTTGGATTCCTCTACAACAACAAAAACAACAACAAAGAGGAAATCACCAAATCAATACCATTCACAGTAGCCCCCAAGAAGATAAAAAATACTTAGGAAAAAATCTTACCAAAGATGTAAAAGACCTATACAAAGAAAACTACAAAGTACTACTGCAAGAAACTAAAAGGGACCTACATAAGTGGAAAAACATACCTTGCTCATGGATAGGAAGACTTAACATAGTAAAAATGTCTATTCTACCAAAAGCCATCTATACATACAATGCACTTCTGATCCAAATTCCAATGAGGTTTTTTAAAGTGATGGAGAAACAAATCACCAACTTCATATGGAAGGGAAAGAAGCCCCGGATAAGTAAAGCATTACTGAAAAAGAAGAAGAAAGTGGGAGGCCTAACTCTACCTGATTTTAGAACATATTATACAGCCACAGTAGTCAAAACAGCCTGGTCCTGGTACAACAACAAGCACATAGACCAATGGAACAGAATTGAGAACCCAGATATAAATCCATCCACACATGAGCAGCTGATATTTGACAAAGGCCCAGTGTCAGTTAAAAAGATAGTCTTTTTAACAAATGGTGCTGGCATAACTGGCTATCCATTTGCAAAAAAATGAAACAGTACCCATACCTCACACCATGCACAAAAACTAACTCCAAGTGGATGAAAGACCTAAACATAAAGACTAAAACGATAAAGATCATGGAAGAAAAAATAGGGACAACGTTAGAAGCCCTAATACAAGGCATAAACAGAATACAAAACATTACTAAAAATGACGAAGAGAAACCAGATAACTGGGAGCTCCTAAAAATCAAACACCTATGCTCATCTAAAGACTTCACCAAAAGAGTAAAAAGACCACCTACGAACTGGGAAAAAATTTTCAGCTATGACATCTCTGACCAGTGCCTGATCTCTAAAATCTATATCATTCTGTTAAAACTCAACCACAAAAAACCAACAACCCAATCAAAAAGTGGGCAAAGGATATGAACGTGCACTTCACTAAAGAAGATATTCAGACAGCTAACAGACACGTGAGAAAATGCTCTCGATCATTAGCCGTTAGAGAAATGCAAATTAAAACTATGATGAGATTCCATCTCACTCCAACAAGGCTGGCATTAATCCAAAAAACACAAAATAATAAATGTTGGAGGGGCTGCGGAGAGATTGGAACTCTTATACACTGCTGGTGGGAATGTAAAATGGTACTACCACTTTGGAAATCTATCTGGTGTTTTCTTAAAAAGTTAGAAATAGAACTACCATACACCCCAGCAATCCCACTCCTCGGAATATACCCTAGAGAAATAAGAGCCTTTACACGAACAGATATATGCACACCCATGTTTATTGCAGCACTGTTTACAATAGCAAAAAGCTGGAAGCAACCAAGGTGTCCATCAATAGATGAATGGCTAAATAAATTATGGTACATTCACACAATGGAATACTACGCATCGATAAAGAACAGTGACGAATCTGTGAAACATTTCACAACATGGAGGAACCTGAAAGGCATTATGCTGAGTGAAATTAGTCAGATGCAAAAGGACAAATACTGTATAAGACCACTATTATAAGTTCTTGAGAAATGGTATTAACTGAGAAGAACACATTTTTTTGTGGTTACGCGATGGGGGAGGGAGGGAGGGAGGGTGGGAGAGGGTTATTTACTGATTAGTTAGTAGATGAAGGGAAGAACAACACTCAATACAGGGAAGGTCAGCTCAGCTGGACTGGACCAAAAGCAAAGAAGTTTCTGGGATAAACTGAATGCTTCAAAGGTCAGTGGAGCAAGGGCAGGGGTTTGGGGACTATGGCTTAAGGGGACTTCTAAGTCAATTGGCATAATAAACTCTATTATGAAAACATTCTGCATCCCACCTTGAACTGTGGCGTCTGGGGTCTTAAATGCTAACAAGCGGCCATCTAAGATGCATCAATTGATCTCAACCCACCTGGATCAAAGGAAAATGAAGAATACCAAGGTCACACGATAACTATGAGCCCGAGACAGAAAGGGCCACATGAACTAGAGACTTACATCATCCTGAGACCAGAAGAACTCGATGGTGCCCAGCCACAACCAGTGACTGCCCTGACAGGGAGCACAACAGAGAACCCCTGAGGGAGCAGGAGAACAGTGGGATGCAGACCCCAAATTCTCATAAAAAGACCAGACTTAATGGTCTGACTGAGACTAGAAGAATCCTGGTGGTCATGGTCCCCAAACCTTCTGTTGGCTCAGGACAGGAACCATTCCCGAAGACTACTCATCAGACGTGGAAAGGACTGGACAATGGGTTGGAGAGAGATGCTGATGAAGAGTGAACTACTTGTATCAGGTGGACACTTGAGACTGTGTTGGCATCTCCTGTCTAGAGGGGAGATGGGAGGGTAGAGAGGGTTAGAAACTGGCAAAACGGTCACGAAAGGAGAGACTGGAAGAAGGGAGAGGGCTGACTCATTAGGGGGAGAATAATGGGAGTATGTAGTAAGGTGTATATAAGCTTATATGTGACAGACTGACTTGATTTGTAAACTTTCACTTAGAGCACAATAAAATTATTAAAAAAAGGCAAAGCATTTTGTTTAAATAAGCAATTGCCCCTTCAATGCAAATGCAAACACGGCAATAAATGGGAAATCCATTGTCTGTTACGCCAGTTGTAATATTGTGACTCTACAGAGAACATCCACTAATGCTCACAGCAGGAGAGGGCTCACTTAATATGTTGCACAGTTAAGATCACATATGGCTTTTCTTTAAATTTTCCTATCTGTAGATACCCAAAACCCACTTCCGTCAAGTCAATTCTGACTCATAGAAACCCTATAGGACAGAGTAGAACTGCCCCAAAGGGTTTCCAAGGCCGTAAATCTTTACAGTAGCAGACTGCCACGTAATTCTCCTGCGGAGCAGCTAGTGGGTTTGAACCCTCGACCTTTTGGTTAGCAGTATAATGTTTAACCCTACACCTCCAGGACTTCTCATCTGCAGATAGTACACTCAAATTAATCTACATATGTTTTATATTTTGTTTTACATTTGGGTCAAGGGGGTGGGCAGATTTAGGGGGCAGAAAAGATAAATTACAGAATTGTGGGGTAGAAAAATAAGCCAATTTCAATGTTTCTTGTTTAAGAAAAATCATGAGGATAAAGATGAACTGTATGTTGTTCTAGCAACACAGGGTAAGAAAAAACTTTGGTGCCAAATAGATCCAAGTTCAAATGCTGACTCTGCCACTTACCTACCTATGTGACCTTATGCACAATTATTTAAACTGTCTGAGCCTTGCTTTCCATACTTGTAAAAATGGAGTAACACTTTCTCAAAGGGTTAGTGGAAGGATTAAATGACATAGTATGTGTGAAACATTAAAGCCTGATTGATGTTTAATTCAAGGGTGTTCAGTAAGCGTTAGTTTCCCACTCTACTCTCCCAAAACTAAGCCTCCTAAGTCTGAGAGCTCAGAATGAAGAAGTTCTGGCAGGGTCAGGGGGAGGATAATAATTACATTATCATTGAGTCAATTTCAACTCACAGCGAACCTATAGGACGGAGTAGAGCTGCCCCATAGGGATTCCAAGGCTGTAATCATTATGACTCCACACATCTGTCAGTTTCTCATACTGTGAGGGCTTGTGTGTTGCCGTGATGCTGGAAGTTATGCCGCTGGTATTTCAAATACCAGCAGGGTCACCCATTGTAGACAGGTTTCAGTTGAGCTTCCAGACTAAGACAGACAAGGAAGAAGGACCTGTCAGTCTACTTCTGAAGAAATTAGCCAGTGAAAACCTTATAAATACCCTGGAACATTGTGTGATACAGTGCCAAAAGATGGGCCTCTGAGGTTGGAAGTCACTGAAAATATGACTGGAGAAGAGCTGCCTTCTCAAAGTAGAGTCGACCTTAATGATATGAGCGGAGTCAAGCTTTTCATTTGCTGATGTGGCACGACTCAAAATGAGAAGAAACAGCATTAAAAATCCCTTAACAATAGGAATGTGGAAGGCCTGAAGTATGAATCTAGGAAAATTAGGAGTCATCAAAAATGAAACGAAATGCGTAAACATTGATATTCTCAGCATTAATGAACTGAAATGGACTGGTATTGGCCATTTTGAATCAATCATATAATCTACTATGTTGGGAATGATAAATTGAAGAGGGACGGTGTCACATTCATTGTCAAAAAGAACATTTCAAGATCTATCCTCAAGTACAACACTGTCAGTGATTGGGTAATATCCATATGCCTACAAGGAAGACCCAGTTAATACAACTGTTATTCAAATTTACACACCAACCACTAGTGCCAAAAATGAGGAAAGTGAAAAATTTTTAGCAATTTTTGCAGCCTACAATTGATCAAACATACAACCAAGATGCATTGATGATTACTGATGATAAGAATGGAAAAGTTGGAAACAAAGAAGGAGAAGCCAAAAAATGCAAACTTATTGCCATCGAGTCGATTCCAACTCATAATGACCCTATTGGACAGAGTAGAACTGCCCCATAGGGTTTCCAAGGAGCGGCTGGTGAATTAGAACTGCCAACCTTTTGGTCAGCAGCTGTAGCTGTTAACCACTGTGCCACCAACAGTAATTGAAAACACGTCCTTGGTGATAGAAACAATGCCAGAGATCACAAAATAGAATTTTGCAAGACCAGCAACCTCTTCATTGCAAATATCTTTTTTTTACTAATGTAAACAGTGACTATAAATATGGACCTTGCCAGAGGGTATACACAGGAATCAAGTTGACTATGAAAAGAGACAATGGAAAAACTCAATACCATCAGTCACAACAAGGCCAGGGCTGACTGTGGAACAGACCATCAACTGCTCATATGCAAGTTCAAGTTGAAGCTGAAAAAGATTAGAACAAGTCCACAAGAGACAAAGAATGACCCTGAGTATATTCCACCTGAAGTTAGAGATCATCTCAAGAATAGATCTGACTCATTAAACACTAATGACCAAAGACTAAACGTGTTGTAGAATGACACCAAGGACATCATCCATGAAGAAAGCAAGAGGTCATTAAAAAGATAAGAAAGAAAGACAAGATCAAAGTAGATGTCAGAAGAGACTTTGAAACTTACTCTTGAACATTAAGTAGCTAAAGCAAAAGGAAGAAATATGAAGTAAAAGAACTGAACAGAAGATTTCCAAGGGTGACTTGAGAAGACAAAATAAAGTATTACAATGAAATGTGCAAAGACCTGCAGTTAGAAAACCAAAAGGGAAGAACACACTCGCCATTTCTCAAGCTGAAAGAACTGAAGGAAAAACTTAACCCTTGAGTGGCAATGTTGAAGGATTCTACGGCGAAAATGTTAAATGACGCAGGAAGCATCAAAAGAAGATAGAAAGAATACAGAGTCACTCACTGTACCAAAAAGAATTGGTTCACGTTCAACCATTTCAGGAGGCAGCATGTGATCAAGAACTGATGGTACCGAAGGAAGAAGACCAAGCTGCACTGAAGGTGTTGGTGAAAAACAAGGCTCCAGGAATTGACAGAATACCAAATGAGATGTTTCACCAAGTAGATGGAGCACTGCAAGCACTCATTGGTCTATGCCAAGAAATTTGGAAGACAGCTACCTGGCCAATGAACTGGAAGAGATCCATATTTGTGCCCATTCCAAAGAAAGGTAATCCAACAGAATATGGAAATTATCTAACAACATCATTAATACCATACACAAGTGAAATTTTGCTGAAGATCATTCAAAAGCAGTTGCAGTAGTACATAAAAAGATTGAAGTTGTCAAGGATTTCATTTTACTTGGATCTACAATCAAGGCCTATGGAAGCAGGAGTCGAGAAATCAAATGATTCATTGTATTGGGCAATTCTGCTACAAAAGACTTCTTTAAAGTGTTAAAAAGCAAAGATGTCACTTTAAGGACTAAGATGCACCTGACCCAAGCCATAGTGTTCTCAATAGCCTCACAGGCATGAGAAAGCTGGACACTGAATAAAGAAGATCAAAGAAGAATTTACGCCTTTGAATTATGGTGTTGGCAAAGAATATTGAATATACCATGGACTGCTAGAAGAACGAACCAATCTGTCTTGGAAAAAGTACAGCCAGAATGCTCCTTGGAAGCAAGGATGATGAAACTTTGTCTCACATACTTTGGACATGTTTTCAGGAGGGACCAGTCCCTGGAGAAGGACATCATGCTTGGTAAAGTAGAGGGTCAGTGGAAAAAGAGGAAATCCCTCAAAGAGATGGATTGACATACCGGCTGCAGCACTGGACTCAAGCATAACAATGATTGTGAGGATGACACAGGACCAGGCACTGTTTCCTTCTGTTGATGTACACAGGGTCGCTATGAGTTGGAACCAACTCTACCGCACCTACCAACAACAATCTTTACAGAAGCCAAGTGCCACATTTTTCTCAGGCAGAGTAGCTGGTGAGCTCAAACCACTGACCTTTCACTTAGTGGCAGAGCGCTTAACCACCGTGCCACCAGGGCTCCTTGGGGGAGGATGATACATAAGTAATATGAGGAATTGCAACATGTCAGTGCGTTAATGGAACTCAGTTTTACTTAGTATTCACTTATTATTACCCACTTTTTGAGAGTTTTTTCTTTCAATTATCCTGATACCTGATAATTACATTTTGCACTTTGTAGTTTTTTTTTTTTAGTACGTTCAGTCTTCCGAAGACATTTACAGACAGCATTTTTCATGATTTGCACAAAAAGGATTAGACAAGTATTGTCCAATCCATTTCACAGATATGAAGCTGTGGCCCATTATGGTTTCATTACAGGTATTTATAAAGCTAACTTTAATGCTCTAACCCCCAACAGCTGACGGTGAACTTCTTCCACTGCTAAGGTTTGCCGTGATCATTTCAAGAAGTGTAAAATTAATGCTCTTTAAAAGTCAAGGAATTCTTTAAAATCAGAGAAAATGCAATATCTCTATAATGAATTATAATTATAGATAATGCAATAAAAATGAACATGTTTTTATCAAAAGCAAACACTTGGAAAATGCAAGAAAAGATCAAGTTCAAAACCACCCTCAAGTTTTGAAAACTGTGGGTGTTTTCTGCATTCATCGCCCACCAGGGGGCACTGTTGCCCAATCCCAGCATGGACCCTGTGCCTTCTTGGGCGCTCACTTTCCTTCTGTCTAGGCTAGAGTTACGGCAAAAGCTGCACTTTACAGATTCTTTGGCCTGATGGCTTTTTCCCACTTCACAATTATTTTACCTCTGAGGTCAAGCTGCCTCGAATTCCAAAGATATATTTCAAAGTATTTTATCCGAGTGCGTCAGATTAATTTACAGGTCAATTTCCTTTTTTTTTTTTTTTTCTCCTTACAGCTTAACAAGTCTTAAATTTTTCAATAAAGGGGAATGTTGAATTGGCAAACGTTTCGTTATACGTATTTTTTTATCACAATAAAAAAAAGTAATTAAGGGTGGAAAGAACTCTTAAGGCACATTACATTTTCACAACAACCCTATAAGGCAATTGATTTTTCTGTTTCACACCCAAGGGAGCTGGTTTCAGGGAAATTAATTTGTCCAAGTTCAGGCAGATAGTAAGTAAGTGAAGAAGCCAGATCCAAACCCAAGTCTGTGTGAATCCAAAACCCATGTCTGTTCACTTCACTCTATTTTATAATAATTCAATTTCTTAAGGGAAACTATTATTAAATTCTAATTATGTCTTTCTTCTTAGACTTGTTAGACAAGCAAAAACAAATAGGTTAAGCAGTTTTTAACAATGACAATTACAAAATCCTTTGCAGCCTTCGTAAAGGTTTTCTTTTGATTATTGCTTTTCTCTCTTTAAGGACTATTTTCTAGAGTCAATCTACAAACTAGTTTTGAATGTGTCTTATGCCTCCCCTGGTTCACCTTATTACCTAAGTGATTATGTACCCATAAAACATCATCTCAAACCTTAGCTCTTAGCACTCAGACCATTCAAGACAAATAGAAAATATGTAGTGGCACCTATCTAAATTCTGGGTCATCCACAGCAAAATCAGAATGGTTCCCTTTTGTGTATGTGTATGCACATTTGTTTATGTACACATAAAATCATATTTGTATACGGTTTCCCAATCAGCTACTGGCTTAGAGTCTCTCATGATGTTTCAGTCTAGACGTCGAATGGGGGTAGAATCATCTGAAGACTTGACTCCTTTGAGTGTCCTTGTGACATGGCTGCTGACTTGTCTCAGCATGACTTATCCAAAAGAGAGACCTGCCGTGGCCTGCTCCAAGCTAGTTCCCATAGACCTGCCTGGCCTGCCTTAAGGCTTTCTTAATAAATGTTGGGACAAATAAAAAAACATGAACTACTGGTACACTTAACGATATGAATAATATTGAGTGAAGAAGCCAGACACAAAAGAAAACTTTCTATATATATTTTTTTCCTTTTATATAAAGTTGTAGAACCTGTCAGGTTGTTGCACTGTGGTGGCTTGTGTGTTGCTACGATGCTGGAAGCTATAACACCAGTATTTCAATTACCAGTAGGGTCATTCATGTTGGAAAGGTTTCAGACGAGCTTCTAGACTGAGACAGAAGAAAAGACTGGCAATCTACTTCTGAAAACCTTATGAATAAAAACAGTCCCAATGGCTTTATTCCACCTGCATCATTAAGGCTGACTCTACTTTGAGGAGACAACTCCCCCAGTTGTGTTTTGAGTGTCTTTCAAGGTGAGTCCCTGAAAAAAGTGAAAGGTCATTAAAAAGAAAAGGAAACGACCAAAATGGATTTCAGAAGAGTAGCGAAAGTGAATGGCAGAAACAATGAAGTAAAAGAGCTGAACAGAAGATTTCAAAGGGTGGCTTGACAAGACAAAGTATTATAATGAAATGTGCAAAGACCTGGAGTTAGAAAACCAAAACGGAAGAACACGTTCACCATTTCTCAAGCTGAAAGAACTGAAGAGAAAATTCAAGTCTAGAGTTGCAATATTAAAAGATTTTATGGGCAAAAATTGAATAATACAGGAAACATTAAAAGAAGATGGAAGGAAAACACAGAGAAACTGTACCAAAAAGAATTGGTTGACATTCAGCCACTTCAGGAGGTAGCATATGAACAAGAACCACCAGTACTGAAGGAAGAAGTCCAAGCTGCACTGAAGGCACTGGTGAAAAACAAGGCTCCAGGAATTGATAGAATACCAGCTGAGGTACTTCAACAAACAGATGCAATGCTGGAAGTGCTTACTTGCCTATACCAAGAAATTTGGAAGACACCTACCTATTTTTCTATATTTGTGCCCATGCCAAAGAAAGATGATCAAACTTAATGTGGAAATTATTGAATGCTAGCTGAAGATAATTGAAAAACAACCACACAAATTTAAGCCAGATTAAGAAGGGGAGGCGGAACAAGGGATATCATTGCAACTGTAAGATGGATCTAAGCCAAAAGCAGAATATACCAGAAAGGCGTTTACTACACGAAGGCATTTGACTTTATGAATCATAGTAAATTATGGATAGCATTATGAAGAACGGGAATTCCAACACTTAACTGTGCTCATACAGAACCTATACGTGGATCAAGAGGCAGGCATTCTAACAGAACAAGGCGATACGATGTGGTTTAAAATTGGAAAAGATGTGTGGCAGGGTTGTATTCTTTTACCTTACTTATTCAATCTGTATGCTGAACAAATAATCCAAGAAGTTGGACTATATAAAGCAGAACATGGCATCAGGATTGGAGAAAGACTCGTTGTCAATGTGAGATATGCAGATAACAAAACCTTGCTTCCCCAATGAAAGCAAAGACAACTTAAAGCACTTACTGATAAAGGTCAAAGACTACACAGCCTTCAGAATGGATTACACCTGAATGTGAAAGAAAAAAAAAAAAGCCCTTACAACTGGACTCATAAACAATATCATGATAAATTAAGAAGTAACTGAAGGGGGCAGGACCAAGATGATGGAGCAGTCAGACACTTCCGGTGATCCCTCTTACAAGAAAGACCTGAAAAAACAAGTGAAACGATCACATTTATGACACGCTAGGAGCCCAGAACATCAAAGACTAAGTTAGAAAACAGACTGAGTGGCACTTGGCAAGGGAGAGACGGTTCAGAAGCAGAGAGGAGTTACCCGAATTGAATCACTGGGAACCCTCAGGCACTCTTTCCCTGGAGCAACCATGGTGGGGCTGGAGGTAGTGCTCGGGAACGCAGTTTCCTCAGAGAGAGACAGGCAGCCACACAGCCTACTCACACTTTCGGAACCAGAGAGGAATGGCGCTCTCAGCAAAACCTAAGTACATGTGTATATTTTATCGTGCCCCCAGCCCCCAAGTCAGCTTCAGTGGCTGTCGATTTCCCTGGGGCTAAGATAGGACCTGCTGAGTTCCCTGAGCCATTCTCTTGGCCTTGGAGAAGGAATAAATTCACAATTGGGGGAAAAGATAATCGCCCAGCTCCACTAAGCTGTGGAGCTCAGGATAGAAGCAGCTGCAGTCCAGGCATAAAAGGTCTGTGAATACCTTTCCCTGTTGCATGGATCTGTGTGGCCCTATTTCAGGACAATAGGCCCTTGTTGCCAGACTGCAACTGTTTCAGCTGTGTGGCGGAGAGGTGGATGTTTGATGTTTGACACTGCTTTGCCTATTAAACAGGGTCCTCACCTACCCACATCAGGGGCCTAAGGACTGGTGGCTCCACCCATGTCATCTAGCCACCCGTGGCAGGAGTCCAAGGATAACTGGTACCTCCCAGTCCTTACAACCAAAAGCATTGGGTGCCCATGATCTGTCTGCAGAACCCACCCACCTGTGCAATCTAAAGAACAGGGACACACTTTCCTCACAGATACTGGGGGGAAAGTTGTCAGCCCCTGTCTTGTTCAGAGCATGACCACCTGTTGCAATCAGATACCAGTAACTACACCAATCCCCCCTGCCCCTCTAAGACTGTAGGACAGAGCCTGTATCACACACTTGATGATCAACTACCTGGACACCTGAGCCGAATCCATACAAGAAAAGCAAATGGACTCCTAGACTGATATACCTGATAACAGCTCTAGCAATCTGGTGACAGGACATCAGATCTTCAAAGGTGAAAATAATCAAGCTAGCTCACTCAAGCAGCCTATTTGGGCATAACAAAACAAAACAAAGCGAGAAGCTAGGATACAGTAACCAAACATAAAAAAAAAAAAAAAACTAATACAAAAGCTTATAGTTGGCTCAGAGACAAAAGTCAATATCAAATCACATAAAGAAGCAGACCATGATCACATCATCAAGCTTTCAAAACAAAGAATCAAGGGACCTTCTGGATGAAGGTGTCTTCCTGGAATTACCAGATGCAGAATACAAAAGATTAATACACAGAACTCTTCAAGACATCAGGAAGGAGATCAGGCAATACACAGAACAAGTCAAGGAACACACAGATAAAGCAGTTGAAGAAATTAAAAAGGTTATTCAAGAACATAATGAAAAATTTAATAAGCTGCAAGAACCCATAGAGAAACAGCAATCAGAAGTTCAGAAGATTAACAATAAAATTACAGAATTAGACAACTCAATAGAAAGTCAGAGAAGCAGAACTGAGGAAGTGGAAGGCAGAATTAGTGAGACTGAAGATAAGACACTTGGCACCAATACATTCAAAGAAAAATCACATAAAATTTTTTTTTTTTAAATGAAGAAACCCTAAGAATCATGTGGGACTCTATCAAAAGAAATAACCTACGAGTGATTGGAGTACCAGAACAGGGAGGGATAACAGAAAATACAGAGAGAATTGTCAAAGATTTGTTGGCAGAAAACTTCCCTGATGTCATGAAAGATGAGAAGATATCTATCCAAGATGCTCATCGAACTCCACGTGAGGTAGATTTCAAAAGAAAGTCACCAAGGCATATTATAACCAAACTTGCCAAAACCAAAGATTAAGAGAGAATTTTCAGAGTACCTAGGGATAAATGAAAAGTCACCTACATAGAACAGCCAACAAGAATAAGCTCGGACTACTTTTTCACTCAGCAGAAACCATGGTAGTTCTTTAGTTAGAAAATCAATAATATCAGATATCAACCCAAGACTAGAGCACAGGACAGAGTAACCAGATGTCAACCCAGATAGTGAAATCACAAAAATAAATGAAGATTAAAAAAATGCTCAAAACAGGGAAAAAGTGATGTCATTATGTAAAAGAAGACATATTAAAACAATAGAGGGACTAAGAAAAGTAGTCATAGATTTTTCATATGGAGATGAAGACGAGGCAACATAAAGAAATAAACGTTAGGTTTAAAGATAGAAAAATAGGGGTAAATGTTAAGGTAACCACAAAGAAGACTAACAATCCTATTCATCAAAATAAAATACAAGGAAAGAACAGAGACTCAGCAGAAACAAAATCAACAACAATGAATAACAGGAAAAGACAATATATAAACTACTTAGCACAAAAAATTAAGTGGGAAAAAGAAACTGTCTATAACACACAAAAAAAGACATCAAAATAACAGCACAAAACTCTTACCTACCCATAATTACGCTGAATGTAAATGGGCTAAATGCACCAGTAAAGAGATAGAGAGTGGCAGAATGGATTAAAAAACACAATCCATCTATACGCTGCCTACAAGAGACACACCTTAGACTTAGAGACACAAACTAAAACTCAAAAGATGGAAAAAAATATATCAAGCAAACAACAATCAAAAAGATCAAGAGTGGCAATATTAACTTCTGACAAAATAGACTTTAAAGTTAAATCCACTACAAAGGATAAGGAAGGACACTATATAATGATTAAAGGAGGATATAATCATATTAAGTATTTATGCACCCAATGACATGGCTGGGAGATACATAAAACAAACTCTATCAGCACTGAAAAGTGAGATAGACAGCTCCACAATAATAGCAGGAGACTTCAACACACCACTTTCGGGGAAGGACAGAACATCCAGAAAGAAGCTCAATAAAGACACTGAAGATCTAAATGCCACAATCAACCAACTTGACCTCGTAGTCATATACAGAACACTCCACCCAACAGCAGCCGAGTATAATTTCTTTTCTAGTGCACATGGAACATTCTCTAGAATAGACCACATATTAGGTCATAAAGCAAGCCTTAGCAGAATCCAAAACATTGAAATATTACAAAGCATCTTCTCTGACCATAAGGCCATAAAAGTAGATATCAATATCAGAAAAAGCAGGGAAAAGAAATCACATACTTGGAAACTGAACAACACCCTGCTCAAAAAAGACTGGGTAATAGAAGACATTAAGGACAGAATAAAGAAATTCATAGAATCCAATGAGCATGAGGAAACCCTGGTGGCGTAGTGATTAAGTGCTACAGCTGCGAACCAAAGGGTCGGCAGTTTGAATTCACCAGGTGCTCCTTGGAAACTCTGTGAGGCAGTTCTATTCTGTCCTATAGGGTTGCTACGAGTCGGAATCGACTCGACAGCACTGGGTTTGGTGTGGTTTTGGAATGAGCATGAAAATACTTCCTATCAAAACCTCTGGGATACAGTGAAAGCAGTGCTCAGAGGTCAATTCATATCGTTAAATGCACACATACGAAAAGAAGAAAGGACCAAAATCAAAGAATTACCCCTACAACTTAAACAAATAGAACAACAAAAGAAACCCTCAGGCACAAGAAGAAAGCAAATAGTAAAAATTAGAGGAGAATTAAATGAAATAGAGAACAGAAAAACAATTGAAAGAGTTAACAAGAACAAAAGTTGGTTCTTTGACAAAATTGATAAACCATTGGCCAGACTGAAAAAAGAAAAACAGGAGAGGAAGCAAAAAACTCATATAAGAAATGAGACGGGTGATATCACAACAGACCCAACTGAAATTAAAAGAATCATACTGTGAAAAATTGTACTCTAACAAATTGGAAAACCAAGAAGAAATGGATGAATTTCTAAAAACACAGAACCTACCTAAACTAACACAGAGGTAGAACAATTATATAAACCCATAAGAAAAGAAGAGATTGAAAAGGTAATTAAAAAACTCCCAACAACAACAAAGCAGCCCTGGCCCAGACGGCTTCACTGCACAGTTCTACCAAACTTTCAGAGAGGAGTTAACACCACTACTACTAAAGGTATTTCAGAGCATAGAAAAGGATGGAATACTCCCAAACTCATTCTATGAAGTCAGCATATCCCTAATATTAAAACCAAGTAAAGACACCTCAAAAAAAAGGAAATTACAGACCTATATCCCTCATGAACTTACATGTAAAAATCCTCAACAAAATTCTAGCCAATGGAATTCAATAACATATCAAAAAAATAATTCATCATGACCAAGTAGGATTCATACCAGTTATGCAGGGATGGTTCAACGTTAGAAAAACAATGTAATTAATTAAATTTAATTATAAATTTAATAAATTAAATTTATTTATTTTATAAATAAAATAGAAGAACCACACGATCTTATCAATTGATGCAGAAAAGGCATTTGACAAAGTTCAACACCCATTTATGATAAAAACTCCCAGCAAAACAGGAATAGAAAGAAAATTCCTCAACATAAGAGGCATTTATACAAAGCCAACAGCCAACATCATCCTAAATGGAAAGAGCCTGAAAGAATTCCCCTTGAGATCAGGAACCAGACAAGGATGCCCTTTATCACCACTCTTATTCAACATTGTGCTGGAGGTCCTAGAGAAATAGAGGGCATCCAGATTGGTACCAAACCAAAAGCAAAACCCAGTGCCACCGAGTAGATTCCGACTCATAGCAACCCTATAGGACAGAGTAGAACTGCCCCATAGAGTTTCCAAGGAGTGCCTGGTGGATTCGAACTGCTGACCCTTTGGTTGGCAGCCGTAGCACTTAACCACTACGTCACAAGGGTTTCCCCAGATTGGTAAGGAAGAAGTAAAAGTATCTCTATTTGCAGAGGACATGATCTTATACACAGAAAAGCCTAAAGAATTCTCAAGAAAACTACCGAAACTAATAGAAGAGTTTAGCAGAGTATCAGAATACACGATAAACATACAAAAATCAGTTGGATTCCTCTGCACCAACAAAGAGAACATCAAAGAGGAAATCACCAAATCAATACCATTTGCAGACCCCAAGAAGATAAAATATTTAGGAATATATCTTCCTAGAGACGTAAAAGACCTCTACAAAGAAAACTACAAGACACTACTGCAAGAAACCAAAAAAGGCCTACATAAGTGGAAAAACATACCTTGCCCATGGATAGGAAGACTTAACATTGTAAAATGTCTATTCTACCAAAAGCCTTCTATACATACAATGCAATTCTGATCCAAATTCCAGTGACATTTTTTAATGAGATGGAGAAAGAAATCACCAACTTCATATGGAAGGGAAAGAAGCCCCGGATAAGTAAAGCATTACTGAAAAAGAAGAACAAAGTGGGAGGCCTCACACTTCCTGATTTTAGAACCTATTACACCACCAGAGTAGTCAAAACAGCCTGGTACCGGTACAACAACAGATACATAGACCAATGGAACAGAATTGAGAATCCAGACATAAATCCATCCACATTTGAGCAGCTGATATTTGACAAAGGCCCAAAGTCAGTTAAATGGGGAAAAGACAGTCTTTTTAACAAATGGTGCTGGCACAACTAGATACCCATCTGCAAAAAAGTGAAACAAGACCCATACCTCACACCATCCACAAAAACTAACTCAATATGGATCAAAGACCTAAATATAATATTTAAAACAGTAAAGATCATGGAGGAAAAAATAGGGACAATGCTAGGAGCCCTAATACATGGCATAAACAGTATACAAAACATTACTAACAATGCACAAACACCAGAAAGAAACTAGATAACTGGGAGCTCCTAAAAATCAAACACCTATGCTCATCCAAAGACTTCACCAAAAGAGTAAAAAGATTACCTACAGATTGAGAAACAGTTTTTAGCTATGACATTTCAGATCAGTGTATGATCTCTAAAATCTACATGATACTGCAAAAACTCAACAACAAAAAGACAAATAACCCAGTTAAAAAATGGGCAAAGGATATGAACAGACACTTCACTAAAGATGACATTCAGGTAGCTTACAGATACATGAGGAAATGCTCACGATCATTAGCCCATTAGAGAAATGCAAATCAAAACTACAATGAGATTCGAACTCATTCCAACAAGGCTGCCATTAATCCCCAAAACACGAAATAGTAAATGTTGGAGAGGTTGCAGAGAGACTAGAACACTTATACACTGCTGGTGGGAATGTAAAATGGTACAAACATTTTGGAAATCAATTTGGCGCTTCCTTAAAAAACTAGAAATAGAACTACCGCAGGATCCAGCAATCCCACTCCTTGAAATACATGTTAGAGAAACAAGAGCCTTTACACAAACGGGTATATGCACACCCATGTTCCTTGCAGCACTGTTTACTACGGCAAAAAGATGGAAGTAACCAAGGCGTCCATCAACGGATGAATGGATAAATAAATTATGGTATATTCACACAATGGAATACTATGCATCAATAGACGAATCTGTGAAACATCTCATAACATGGAGCAATCTGGAAGACATTATTCTGAGTGAAATTAGTCAGTTGCAAAAGGACAAATACCGTATGAGGCCACTATTATAAGGACTCAAAAAATAGTTTAAACAGAGAAGAAAATATTCTTTGATGGTTATGAGAGTGGGGGGGAGGGAAAGGGGTAGTCACTAATTACATAGTAGACAAGGACTATTTTAGGTGAAGGCAAAGACAATACACAATACAGGAAAGGTCAGCACAACTGGACTAAACCAAAAGCAAAGAAATTTCCTGAATAAACTGAATGCTTTGAAGGCCAGCATAGCAGGGGCAGGGGTCTGGGGACCATGATTTCAGGGGACATCCAGGTCAATTGGCATAATAAAATCCATCAAGAAAACATTCTGCATCCCACTTTGGAGAGGGCGCCTGGGGTCTTAAACACTAGCAAGCAGCCATCTAAGATGCATCAATTGGTCTCAACCCATCTGGATCAAAGGACAATGAAGAACACCAAAGACACGAAGTAACTATGAGCCCAAGGGACAGAAAGGGTCACATAAACCAGAGACCCCATCAGCCTGAGACCAGAAGAACTAGATGGTGCCCGGCTACAACTGATGACTTTCCTGACAGGGAACACAATAGAGAACCCCTGAGGGAGCAGAAGGGCAGTGGGATGCAGACCTCAAATTTTCATAAAAAGACCAGACTTAATGGTCTGACTGAGACTGGAAGGACCCAGAGGTTATGGTCCCCAGACCTTCTGTTAGCCCAAGGCTGGAACCATTCCCAAAGCCAATTCTTTAGACAGGGATTGGACTGGACTATAGGATAGAAAATGATACTGGTGAGAAGTGAGCTTCTTGGATCTAGTAGACACATGAGACTCTGTGGGCAGCTCCTGTCTGGAGGGGAGATGGGAAGGCGGAGGGGGTCAGAAGCTGGCTGAATGGACACAAAAAGAGAGGGTGGAGAGAAGGAGTGTGCTGTCTCATTAGGGGGAAAGCAACTAGGAGTATATAGCAAGGTGTATATAAATTTTTGTATGAGAGACTGACTTGATTTGTAAACTTTAACTTAAAGCATAATAAAAATTAAAAAACAAAAACAAACAAAAAAAGAAGTAATTGAAGTTGTCAAGGATTTCATTTTACTTGCATCAATTAATGCCCATGGAAACAGCAGTCAAGAAATCGAATGAAGTATTGCACTAGGCAAATTTGCTGCAAAAGACCCCTTTAAAAAAGCCGAGATACCACTTTGATGACTAAGGTGCACCTTACCGACAGCACGGTCTTTTCAATTACCTCATATTCACGCGAAAGCTGCACAATGAAAAAGGAAGATGGAAGAAGAACGGATGCATTTGAGTTGTGGTGTTGGCAAAGAATATCGAACGTATCATGAACTGCTAGAAGAAGGAACAAACCTGTCTTGAAGGAAGTACAACCAGAATGCTCTTTAGAAGCAACGATGGCAAGACTTCCTCTTGCAAAGAAAATACAGTTTTACTTAAAAGAATGCTGTTTAGAACAAAACTTCTTAAGGTTTGCTGGCATCTTTTTCTTCCAGTTCTAAGAAATACTTCTCTAAGTGTGATGAGTGAGTGAGTTCACATATAAATAGAACAATCTTTAGTCTTGGATTCCCAGAAATAGCAGGATCGCACTGGCAGAAGTTATTTTAATCTTATTGAAACTGCTATCTATTAAATTGCTACTACTTTCCCAAATTCGGATGTCGGGTCAGCACAGCTGGATTCTCCTACAGGGAAGCTAAGCATGTCCTTAGAGCAGGCATCAAAATATGTTTTGGAAAACATATCACCTTTGATATTTGAAAAATAATATTGCAGGAGTCATTGTAGCTTAAAAAAAAATAGATTTTTCTTGCATTCCTTATTCTATATATGTGAGGTGGGTAAGAACGTTGCCTTTGCAAGGATTAACACCGTGAAAGGTCTTTACCAGCCTGGTAGGGGAGTAGAAGGTGCTTCTATATTGAAGGCATAACCATACTTTGTATCCTCTCTTTTCACCCCTCTCACCTGTCCCAGGCTTCAACACCCAGTCAATTAGAAATTCAAACTACAAGGGGAGAGAGGAGGGAGTTTGTGCCTGGCCCAGAGGGTTTTAACACTGTGAATTCTACTGAGAACAACATGCTGATTGTTCTTTGTTTGCTGAGCTAGTGGGGCCTGGTGCCAATGTAGAGCTGGTGCCTGAGAAGCTTCCAGAGCCTGGTGGCCAGGTGTGGGGACCCAGCAAGGGCTGCCTTCGCCATCAGCTGCCAGGGTGGTGGTGGTGGTGGTGGGACACCGCAGGGCACAATAGAAGGTTTACAAACGTCACTGAACTTACCCCCAAGTTTTAGAATTTTAGAGTTTATCTTATTAGAGAAAGAGGAAGAAAATGGCTACAGTATCAGACCAGTAACGATCAATTCAGATAAAAAATTCCAGGAAGAAGCAGACACTGAACAGTGTATCCCGCTGGACTCTAAACGTTTGACACTTCCAAGGGTGGGAGTCTTGCCCAAATGACAACACTCTTCTTGGTCTTCAGGATGTTTGAACTGCAGTAACTAGGAAGAGCAGAAAAATTGCCTGCCAAAATTTTGGGGGACATTATGGAAACACCCTCTCAACTGCAGGGCTGCCCCCAGGTTTTGAGTAAGAAAGCCTCAGGGAAGACAGCTTCCTTCAAAAGAAGAACTTTCTGGAAAGGAGAAGATAAGTGTTTGCTCCCTTATCATCACATACTTAAGGGATGAAATGCTTTGCAGAGATAATTTTGCTATGGGTCTTCCTAATGTTATCTATACAGGAGAAAATTTTAAAGATACTTAAAAAAAAAAACTACTTTCTAAAAATGGACCCACACAAAAGTGTCACCCATTAGTGGTTATCTCTGAGTGGTGGGATTGTGGGAGAAATTTTACTTTCTTTTTTTACACATTTCTAAGCTACTTGTTTATTTATTCATTCATTTATACAAAGGCCATGCATGTCTTTAAAACTCAGGAAAAATATATAGTTCTGCAGTAAAATGAGTTTTAAAATTATAAACTGTATGCTTTTGCCCACATTTTCCTGCACATTTCATTGTGGGCGGATATGTAGATACATTGGCCTTTGAGTTGGCATTCCCTATGTCCTGGGTCCGTGGAGAGAGGGAAGGGAAATGGATTAAAAATACACATTTCCTCATTAATATGACTGGCAGAATAGTGATTATTTTCATAATATCTTGTTCATGGGGCCTTCTAAAGATAGGCACAGAGGGAGAGATTTCTATCTCAAAAAAAGTCTCCAATGCTGACAAAATGCCTGCTGGTTTTCTTTTCCTGGAAATGGTGTTAAGTTCTGCCTTTAGCTCTCCTAAGATACCAGGCAAAGCTGGGTTATTGCAACATGTACCAATTCATTATCTCCTCCCAATCTGACTCCAGTCATCATTGTCTAGCTTTTACCTTACACCTTCTTTCAATCTTCATTCCACTGGGTCAGAGATGCAACGCACGGAAATATCAAGTAACCAGCAAAAAAAAAAAAAAAACCCAAACCCAAAGAAAACAAAACAAAAGCCCTGTGAGTTAGCTGGGCCTGATCATTGACTCTACTCCCATCTTAAAGATGAGGAGATTGAGACATGGAAGGTTCTGGGATTTGCCCAGAGTCATGCAGCTTCCCAACTTTGCTCTGGTGCTTGCATACTGGGGGTGCCAGAGGGTGGCCGGTGATCCCACCCACCTTGACACAGGCTGCAGGAGCTACTGTTACTCATGCTACAAATTTAAACCCACCTTCTTGTCTAGTCTGCCATTCTAAGTCTCCTGTCTTCACACCACCAAGACCACAGTAGCGCAATTTATTAGGATCCAAGTGGGCTGGTGCCATTCATGAGCTCAATTATATTCTATTTTCTATTATTTTATATACTTTTTATTTTAAATTATATAAGAAATGCATGAATACAAACTCAAACAACATGAAAGAATATAAACCAAAAAGTGAAAATTCTTCTTAACCATCTACCAGTGCCCACCTACCTCCTACCTCAAGACACACACGCACTTGGACTCACTCTCCAAGGCGACCGCTGAGATGATTGGGACATAGTGTACAACACAATTGGCAAAACAGTTTCCTGCCGTAATGGAAGGTGGGAAGAATTGCTATGGACCAGAAGCTGCCACACGCCTCCTGTTCCTCCACTTCCTTCCAGCTTAATGTACCATAAATGTAAGGGCCTATTTTTTTTATTTAAGGGAGAAACACAACAATGGGACTAGTGCAGGTCATAAGAATGGCAAGGTGAGTGGCGATGTGGGTTTGACCAAGAGTGGTGGCAAAGGGAGTGACACACAGGGCACAGGTATGGAGACAGCCCATTCTTAGGTAGGCCTTATTTAAGCACATGAGTATCTATGATCACATCATAGCTTGCTTACTTCTCCATCTCTCAGCCCTTCCTTTGCCATAGATGGGCCCCTTAGACACACCCTTTCTCATTCTCTCAAAGCTGGCCTTAAGAAGGAGAGTTTTAAAAAGTTCTTTCCTAGCACTCTCCAACTCAGTGTCTACTCAACCTTGCTTCTGGTCTAGCTCTGGCCTTGTACCTGGTTTTGATGGTGCATTTCTAGGATCCAATGCTGATTTTATACCCTGGATCTGATAAGTGGGTCCAACACATGTCACTGTCTTGGTAACATGCCCGGCACATAAAATTCTCTCAACCTGGTGGCCTGTCCTTGCTCTCACAAGTCTCCTGCCGTTAAATCCCACCCAAGAGCAGAAGCTGATAT
The DNA here is from genome assembly GCF_024166365.1 of Elephas maximus indicus. Taxonomy (NCBI): domain Eukaryota; kingdom Metazoa; phylum Chordata; class Mammalia; order Proboscidea; family Elephantidae; genus Elephas; species Elephas maximus. The sequence goes on from NC_064819.1 coordinate 110,835,749, forward strand.
CCCACAGTGGACCTCCCTGATACTGGGCTCTGTATGACAGAATGAACATCCTCCTGGCATCCACAAATTATCTCTTATCTCCTTAGCACCTCCCTCCTCACTGTGGATGTGTCCAGTTAACTTGTCATGCCCCAAGGTAGGCCAGGTCACACAAGTAGGGAAGAAATGGGCAGCAAAGACATATGTCATGAGGGAACTTTGCCACAGCAATCTACACAATAGGTAGGAGTGGCTGAGAATTGTGGTCCAGAGTACTTGCTTGAGAGCTGGGGAGGAGCTTATGTCATCGAGCCCTCTCCACTGTTTCTGTGGACATCCTTTACAGCTATTGGGTACCAGTCACAGGGGTAGTGCCAGATGATCACCATTGTTGCTGGTGGTCCTCTCCATTTACCTGAATACTGTGGTTCACGCACACTATTGCAGCACAAGTAGGGCATGGAACCCTAGGAACAGTGTGTTACAAGCTGCGGAGCAACGTCACAGTGCTTCTCACCTTACACTTTGCCTTGAGGTGAAGAATACTGCACAACCCTGGTAATGAAGAAAGCAAAGAAGCCTGTCATAAAGCCCTCCTGGGATGCCTACATGTTGGTGAGGTCTGCCCTCTGCACCTCGTGTTAGGTTCATTGGCACTGTTGCCACAGGGTACTGATCTATTGCTTAAAAAAACCGAGGTAATTGTGAGGAAGTGAGAAAAGAGCTTAAGGCTTGCAACAGGAAACCCAGAAAGAGGTTCCAGGTCTGACATCAGCTTTGGGCTTCAACTTCCTTACCTGCAGAGCAAGTGGGATAGGCTACATACCTTCTAAGGTAACTTGGAGCTTTAACATTTAATGAGGCTATGTTTTCCTCCACTAGTGAAACAGGAGAAACTACTCACTTTCACTGTCACTCAAGCCACTCCTGGCCATGTTACCTAGACCAGTAAAACACCTGTTTATACACTGAACCAAGAACATGTTCCTAACCACCACCCAGGAATTTGCTTGGGGATTATCTCCCAGTCAGGTTGATAGATAACTAAATTACACGTTCCTTGCAGGAGCAAACTCTTTACTGTTCCTTTTATCTCTGGGTTAGCACAAAGTTAGGCCCTCAACAATCCATTGCACGAAACGATTAAGACCGGGACATCCTGCCGTTCCTACCTAATCCTCCTTGGAACAAAGAATGCTGTGTGAAAGCTGTGGGGGTTTAAAATGCGTCTTGTAGAAGAGACAAATCTCTGCTGAATCAAGTGACCCACAGTCATCCTGGACTCTGTGCCAAACAGCTCAGCAAAGAGGTCCACACAGGGATCTGCTCAGATGGAAGATAATTGTATCACAAGACTATTCCTCTGCTTGGAAAGTTTTTAAAGTACCCCAGAAGCATGTACAAACATGTCTCAGAAAGCCATTCAAAGGAGCATGATATAATTTGACAGTTTCATAATGGCCTCTGGGAGAGAATACCCAAACCAAACACATTGCTGTTGAGTCTATTCCAATTGATAACGACCCTATAGGGCAGTGTAGAACTTCCCCATTGGGTTTCCAAGGCTGTAAATCTTTACGGAAGCAGACTGTCGCATCTTTCTCCCACAGAGCAGCTGGTGGGTTTGAACCCTCAACCTTTCGGTTAGCAACCGAGCACTTAACCACTGTGCCACTAAGGCTCCAGAAAGGAATAGGTGTTTCAAATTTGCTGTCTGGAACTAAGCAGGTAATTAAAGCTTCTTACATGTAAAAGACAAGGTTGAATTCAATAATCTCCACAGTTCTTTTTGGCTTTAACCCTCTTTTAGTCATTCATAAAATTAAATACCTTTAGAAATAATAATTTTATACATTATGCTATACTTAGGGAAGAAATTTTTTAAGTCTTTTCTGGGTATATTAGAGACACCAAGAAATCAAAAATAAAAATCTGTGTGGGATGGGAGTAAGGTAATAGAAGAACAAACTCATATCTAGGTTATTGAAATGTTTTCTACTTCCTTATATTTGAATTGGAGCCCTGGTGGTGCAGTAGTTACCAAAAGGTCAGCAGTTCAAATCCACCAGCCAGTTCTTGCAAACCCTACGGGGGCAGTTCTACTCTGTTCTATAGGGTCACTATGAGTTGGAATCAACACGACGGCAACAGGTTTGGTTTTGGTTTTATATTCAAATTGACCCCAGCCATCTTCAAATAATAGGTTTAAAAGAAAAAATTAAAATACACACCACAGAGCTGAAAGTGCAGGGGTATTTCTAATTTTTCCTTTTTAAGCATGATTCAAGAATACAAACAGTGAGTGCTGTTTTAAAATGCATTTATGTGTAACTTCTCCTTATACCAGAAAGGACTTAATGTGGCGTAACATACATTAAAAGTAAAATTTAGAGAAGAAAAAAAATCAAAGTTGGGACAAAATCTAACAGAGTACCGTGTAAAGGATCAGTATTAATGTTCTTTGTCTGCCTTCACTGAGAGACCCATGTTCAAAGAGTGCAAAATATCCAGAGGAGTTGAAAAAATAAATAAATAAACAAGAAAGCTTTGAGAAGTTGAAAACTTTTTCAAAGTATTTCTCTCATATGAACATGTCCCCTGTGTCACACAGCTTTTTGAGCATCAGAAACAGAATTTTTTCTACTTTACAAGGGAAGTAATAGATACATGAAGACATTGATGAATTTGCCTGTAGCCACATAACTAGATTTGGCTCTTTTCCTGTAAAAAAACCATCTAACTATGTCGCTTTAAATGTAGCCTTTCCTGAAAAAACATTAACAAAAACAACAAACCTGTTGCCATCAAGTCAATGCAGGTTCATAGCTACCCTATAGGACAGAGCAGAATGTCCCATAGGGCTTCCAAGGAGCGCCTGGTGGATTTGAACTGACAACCTTTTGGTTAGCAGCCGTAGCTCTTAACCACTGCACCATGAGGCCTCTGAAAAGAACATTAGTTGATAAGAATTTTATCCTTATGAATTTAGGTTTTTTAAAATCATTGGAATTGTTAAAATATTCGACATTATTAACAATTGTAAAAGCTATATTAACCAAGATAATTGATATTGAAGTAGAGACTTAATGAATACAGGAAGTGAGACATGCAGAGCTTTGCGTGGAGGGTGACTCTGGCACTGACAGTGGGAATGGGGCAAAGCTTTGGTCTGAGGCAGGAATGGATTCAGTTTTTTGTTTTGTTTTGTTTTGTTTTTAGAAATAAGAAAATAAGAAGGAGGCCAGTTTGTCAAGAAAGATGTGTGTGAGGTAGTGAACTGGAGGGAACCAAGGTCTAGGGCCAGATGATGTGAGGCATCAGTAGCCCCGGTAGGGAGCCTGGTTTTCATCTGAATGTGATGAGAGGCCATCTGTGGGGTCTGAAGGGGCAAGCCACAGGAAGTGTCCGGCTGAATGAAAACTAGACAGAAGCGGCAGGAAGGGAAGCAGGGGGCCTAGAATGTGGGGGTCACAGGATCCACAGGAGAAGAGGAGGTGACCTGAACCAAGAATATATTGTTGGAGGAGATAAGAAACAAGAGGGAGTGGGGGAATGAATAGTTTTACAAGGAAATGAGGTCAGAAATAGAGATGTGACATCAAGACACAAGGGTTTTCTTCAGCAAAAAGGTTGGTTACCCAGGCAAGTGAGTGAGTTCTTCACCAGGCAGGGAGGTGCTGTTAGCAGGTAGGTGGGTGACGTCAGCTAGCAGTTATGTGACACTGGCCAGTAGGTGTGGGGCACCAACCAGTAGGCAGGTCACATCTCTAAGAAGGTGAATCATGCTGGCGGGTAGACCAGCCACCTCTTTGAGGAGGCGACCATCTTCCATGAATCGCTGAGAGGTTCTACATGTGTCTGTGTGTTACATGTAAGTAGTTGGGGGAGGCTGATAAATACATGGTATGAAAAAAATGGTATGAGGTTCATGACTTGCTGAAGGGATTCTGCAAATTTTGGGGTGACCCTGGCAAAAATCCAGGGATGGTAGCAAAACAATCCATTGGTACAAGAACATCTGAGCACTAAAGATGAGTTACACAAAGAGGAATATGAGAAGACATGGGTTTTGGTGAGTGAGTAGCTTGGTGACTCCTCTGAATCCCCAGAGACTGCACCACAGCAGTTGACACTGGAAAGCCCCTGGGCTGGTGGCTGAGAAGCGTGGGAGGGCCGTTCAGAGCCTTGAGGCTGGGTGTAATTAGAGGACGTGGGCCCGGGCTGTCATGGGTAGAGTCAGCGATGATATCACTATCATCTAAAGCAGCTCTGGTGAGAAGCCAGGAATGCACTGGCTCCTGCAAATGGGCCTAGAAATCTACCTCCTTGTTCAAGATGTGGGACTTCGGGGCTGAGCACAGACTCTGACTTCTTCCTTTCCAAATATTCTGCATTAACAAATCACCTGCGTCCGAATTCTTTTCTGGATTGGCAGAAATCCGTTAGGCCCAGCCTAGGCCTGCCCAGGCAATATGTATGAGCTTCTCCAAACTCTGTGGCCCCCTCTAGCCCTCAAACTTTGTCATGACTGTATTTTTTTAACTTTTGCATTTTACTGTAGTCACATTTATTAAAACCTTCCATTTTGTTTATTTGTATATTTTTAGCTCTCATAAGCACTAACACTATTAAATTACTGCTAATCAATTTTGTACACCTTTTAGGAAAAACGGCTTTAACAGAAGCAACCTTCTGTATATCGCTGAAAAATTATGTCAATATAGAAAGTACACCTTTTATTTTTAATGGATATGAAAAAATACTGCTCCTTTGTCTGGAGAAGGCTACTTGCATGTGTTAAATAAAACCAGTTACATAACCTTCTCCTGGGCTGATTATTTTTTGCTGATAAAATATTTTTTTCATTAATAGAATGCACGCTGAATCATTGAGTGTGTCTGAATTTTTGGTTGGTAATGTAGATTTGTTTCTTGTCTCATCCCACCAAATCTACCCTCAGAGTACAGATGGACATATGTGTCCACCTTGTGTGCACCAAATTCTACCCCCAGAGTCCAGAGGAACATGCGTGTCCCAAAATAATTTTTATCAAAGTCCATATTTTTCCTACCAAAAATTCAATCATTCAGTATCACCTCATACAATACCCTGTAAAAACAGTAATTTGAGGCACACGCCCATTTCTTCTCTTTCAAACAGTTATACAGGGCTCCGCCTGCCAGCAGCACACACTGTGTCAGTGGGAAAGTAACTTCCCAATACATCCCAGAGGCAGAAAATGTAGGTGGACAAATGTATGTCCCATTAATCATAAAAGGCAAACTGACTCAGATGCCTTAGGTTAAGTAAGACAGACTGCATTCATGACAGGTCAGAAATAGGGCAGGACCTGGCCAATTTGCTCATGGCAGAGAAGAGAGGACAGTTGTCTCTGGGGATGAAAATTAACCTGAAACAATCCAAAGCAGCTCAAAGCAAATGGAAAATTAATGGAAGTCTTGGGTATAATTATTATTTTTTTTAATGCTATTTTCTTCCTCCTCTGTAATATACCGGTATTGTTTTGTTAATACACGTGCCTCAGCATCCAAGATTGCTGAGTACTGACTCCAGCGATCTGGCCTTTCAGAGAATAGCCATTGCCAAGACCTCTGAGTCTGGAAGCAGCTGCGGAGACAGCTTGAGGTTGGATGTATTCTGCCGATTATTAGTTTGTGTCTTGATGAGTTCACTCCACTTTCAAGCCACAGGGCTGTACCTGTGTTTTGGTAAGTTTGGGGCGACTGGATCTGTGGACTGTCAGAGCTGGAAAGCATGGTAGGAACCATATACTTCAGTTCCTAGAATCTGCCACAACTGAGTTCGAATACTCACTCTGCCTCTTGTTAACCGAGCCATCTTGGGACAGTGTCTCAAACTATTAGAGCCTCTATTTTCTCACCTGCAAAATGAGCCCTCTTACAGAACCAACCTCTTAGAGTTACCATCTAAAGAAATGAGACGAAGCAAGCAAAGTACTCAGCACAGTATCTAACACTTGGTAAGCGTCAGCAATTATTATCACTATGGCCAGGTTCCCCAGATTGAACAATAGTCCGGGGATGCCTGAGTTCTGGCGGAACTGATGTAATGTCCAGTTGAGCAGAACCTAAGTTTTCTGGCATTTGGGGCATATGATTATGCATGACCTGTTTGTCCAGTCTCCAGGTACATGATGGCTTGAAGAGTAGACAAAATTGATATTTCAGATGTGTAGTGGAGACCACAGCCAGACGGGCATCAGGAGAGAGGGATTCTTTCCATTGACTCCTACTGCCTCTGCTCCCAGGGCAGACCAGGGATGGGGCTCAGTTCTGACACTTCCCATAGTACTTGGGCACGCACCTTAACCTCTCTGACTTAGGGATAACATGGGTGTAAAGGGCGTGCTTATTTCATAGGCCAGTTGTGAAAATCATGTAAGGCCCTATGTAAAAGTACTTTATAGGCTGTAAAAAAAACCCTAAACAATTTCAAAGTTCAATTACTATCATGACCTCTTTCCTTATCATAGGCATTTAACAAGAACAACAACAACAAAAAACTGTTGCTGACTCATAGCGACCCTGTAGGACAGAGCAGAACTGCCCCCGTAGGGTTTCCCAGGCTGTAATCTTTGTGGAAGCTGACTGCTACATCTTTCCCCTGCAGAGTGGTTGGTGAGTTCAAACCACCAACCTTTCACTTAGCAGCCAAGTGCTTAATCATTGTGCCACCAGGGCTCCTTTCTTAAGCACTTGGTGACCTCAAATTGCCCCTGGGCAATCTAAGGCTCCTTGATGCTTGATGCAGAGAACCCCCACATTTCAAACAATAGTCACTTTCCCATCCGAGTGTCCCCATGCTGTCCCATTCCTGCAGAAGGCTGCACCCCACTGTGCACCACAGAAGGATAAGAAACTACTACTGATTACTCCCTAATCCAATACTTCCTGAAAGACCCCATCATAAGAGACACCCAGCGCTTGTGAAAAATAGCAGTTCTCAGGTGCCACACACGATTTACTGGGTCAAAATCTTGACGAGAGGAACTTGGGACGTTTTTAACAAAAGCCACAGCTGATTCTGTGATTGGGCAAGTTTGGGAAACAGTAAACTAATCCATGCAAATGAGTTAGTTAACTACTATATTACTGTATCTGGGCTAAACCCTATTAAAATTTATAGCTTTTAAAATACTCTAAAGGAGTTATACTAATTCTGGAGATTTTGGGTAGGATCCTAGGAGGAATCATGGGTAAAAGGAATTCCTTAAATCACACTGTGAGGAAGAATGTTTATAAAATTCTACATACATTTGTTGTAGTTCCATAGTTTAACAGAGATATGAATATACTTGGAAGAAAAACTACAGAATAATCAAATGATTAGAAACACCAAATAATAAAAAAAAGAAAAGAAATTTAAAGGAATTAAATTCATTTAAGTCCAGAGAAGAACACTTTACCGAGAATTTTTAAATTTAACAAATCTCCATTTCACTGATTCTAAAACAAACATTTCTTTCTTCATATTTTGGCATCTCTCAAATCACAATATTTCTTACAGGTGACTGGCAACAATTTTTCTCACTGGTATGTAAATAATAGAGCTTCTGTGATGGTTAAGGTTGTATGTCAATTTGGTTGGGCCATGATTCTCAGTAGTTTGGCAGTTGTGTAATGATGTAGTTTGGCAGTTATACAATGATGTACTCATCCTCCATGATGTGATCTGATATGACTAGCCAATCAGTTGTAAGGGGAGCTTCCTTGGGAGTGTGGCCTGCATCCAATTTATATGCAGACATTCTGGCAAAGCTTGCTTGCTTGCTCTGGATTTATTTTTTTTTAGAATTTGTATGTGTGTGTGTGTGTGCTTTAACTGAAAGTTTATAAATTAAGCCAGTCTCTCATACAAAAATTTATATACAACCCAGGACAGGAACCATTCCCAAAGCCAACTCTTCAGACATGGATTGGACTGGACAATGGGTTGGAGACGGATGCTGGTGAGGAGTGAGCTTCTTGGATCAGGTAGACACTTGAGACTATGTTGGCATCTCCTGCATGGAGGGGAGATGAGAGGGTGAAGGGGATTAGAAGCTGGCGAAATGGACACGAAAAGAGAGAGTGGAGGGAGAGAGCGGGCTGTCTCATTAGGGGGAGAGTAATTGGGAGTATATAGCACGGTGTATATGGGTTTTTGTGTGAGAGACTGACTTGATTTGTAAACTTTCACTTAAGGCACAATAAAAGTTATTAAAAAAAAATTTATATACACCTTGCTATGTACTCCTAGTTGCTCTCCCCTTAATGAGACAGCACACTCTTCTCAACCCTGTATTCCCTGAGTCCATTCAGCCAGCTCCTGTCCCCCTCTCTCTGCCTTCTCATTTTACCTGTAGACAGAAGCTGCCCACATAGTCTCATGTGTGTACGTGAGCCTAGAACCTCACTCTTCACTAGTATCATTTTCTGTCTTATAGTCCAGTCCAATCCCAGTCTGGAGAGTTGGCTTTGGGAATGGTTCCAGTCTTGGGCTAATAGAGGGTTCAGGGACATTCTAGTCTCAGTCAGACCATTAAGTCTGGCCATTTTATAAGATTTTGAGGTCTGCATCCCACTGTCTTCCTGCTCCATCAAGGATTCTCTGTTGTGTTCCCTGTCAAGGCAGTAATCAGTTGTAGCTGGGCACCATCTAGTTCTTCTGGTCTCAGGCTGATGTAGTCTCTGATTTACGTGGCACTTACTGTCTCTTGGGCTCATAATCACCTAGTGTCTTTGGTGTTCTTCATTCTCCTTTGCTCCAAGTGGGTTGAGACCAATTGATGCATCTTAGATGCCCACCTGATAGCGTTTAATACCCCAGATGCCACTCACCAAAGTGGGATGTAGAATGTTTTCTTAATATATTTTGCTATGATTTATGCCAATTGACCTAGATGTCCCCTGAAACCATGGTCCCCAGACCCCTGCCCCTGCTACTCTGGCCTTCGAAGCATTCAGTTGTATTCAGAAAACCTCTTTGCTTTTGGTTTAATCCAGTTGTGCTGACCTCTCCTGTATTGTGTGTTATCTTTCCCTTCACCTGAAATAGTTATTGTCTACTACCTAATTAGTGAATGTTCTTCTCCCTCCCTTCCTCCCTCCCTCCCCACCCTCGTAACCATCAAAGAATATTTTCTTCTGTGTTTAAACTATTTCTTGAGTTTTTATAATAGTGATCTCAAACAATATTTGTCCTTGGCAACTGACTAATTTCACTCAGGGTAATGCCTTCCAGATTCCTCCATGTTATGAGATGTTTCACGGATTCATCATTGGTCTTTTTCGTTGTGTAGTAGTGCATTGTGTAAATACACCATACTTTATTTATCCATTCATCCATTGATGGGCACCTTGGTTGCTTCCATCTTTTTGCAATTGTAAACAGTGCTGCAATGAACATGGGTGTGCATGTATCTGTTCGTGTGAAGGCTCTTATTTCTCTAGGGTATATTCCAAGGAGTGGGATTGCTAGATTGTATGGTAGTTCCATTTCTAGCTTTTTAAGGAAGTACCAAATCGATTTCCAAAGTGGTTGTACCATTTTACATTCCCACCAGCACCATAAGTGTTCTAGTCTCTCCACAACCTTTCAAACATTTATTATTTTGTGTTTTTTGGGTTAATGTCAGCCTTGTTGGAGTGAGGTGGAATCTCATTGTAGTTTTGGCTTGCATTTCTCTAATGGATTATGGCATTTCCTCATGTATCTGTTAGCTGCCTGAATGTCTTCTTTAGTGAAGTGCCTGTTCACATGCTTTGCCAATTTTTTTAATACAGTTATTTGGTTTTTGTTGTTGAGTTTTTGCAGTATCATATAGATTTTAGAGATCAGACGGTGATCAGAATTGTCATAGCCAAAAACTTTTTCCCAGTCTGTAGGTGTCATGGGTTGAATTATGTCCCCTCCCCCCAAATGTTTGTATCAGCTTGATTAGGCCATGATTCCCAGTATCTGTGGTTGTCTTCCATTTTGTGATTATAATATGTTAAAGAGGATAGGGTGGAATTGTAACACCACCCTTACCCAGGTCACATCCCTGATCCGATGTAAAGGGAGTTTCCCTGGGGCATGGCCTGCACTACCTTTTATCTTACAAGAGATAAAAGGAAAGGGAAGCAGGCAGAGAGTTGGGGGACCTCATACCACCAAGAAAGAAACACCAGGAGCAGAGGGTGTCCTTTGGACTCAGGGTCCCTGCACCTGAGAATCTCCTCTACCAGGGAAGATTAAGAACAAGGACCTTCCTCGAGAGCGACAAAGAAAGAAAGCCTTCCCTTGGAGCTGACACTCTGAATTTGGTCTTGTAACCTACTAGACTATGACAAAATAGATTTCTCTTTGTTAAAGCCATCCACTTGTGGTATTTCTGTAATAGCAGTACTAAATGACTAAGACAGTAGGTAGATTTTTTACTTTTTTGGTGAAGTCTTTGTCTGAACATAGGTGTTTGATTTTTAGGAGCTCCCAGTTATCTAGTTTCTCTTCTGGTGTTTGTGCGTTGTTAATAATGTTTTGTATACTCTTTATGCCATGTATTAGGGCTCCTAGCATTGTCCCTATTTTTTCTTCCATGAACTTTATTTTTTTAGATTTTATGTTTAGGTCTTTGATCTATTTTGAGTTAATTTTTGTGCATGGTGTGAGGTATGGGTCTTGTTTCATTTTTCTGCAGATGGATATCCAGTGGTACCAGCACCATTTGTTAAAGAGATTGTCTTTTCCCCATTTAACTGACTTTGGGCCTTTGTCAAACATCAGCTGCTCATATGTGGATGGATTTGTGTCTGGATTCTCAATTCTGTTCCATTGGTCTATGTATCTGTTGTTGTACCGGTACCAGCCTGCTTTAACTACCGTGGTGGTATAATAGATTCTAAAATCAGGTAGTGTGAGGCCTCCCACTTTGTTCTTCTTTTTCAGTAATGCTTTACTTATCTGGGGCCTCTTTCCCTTCCATATGAAGTTGGTGATTTCTTTCTCCATCTCATTAAAAAATGTCACTGGAATTTGGATCAGAATTGCATTGTATCTATAGATGGCTTTTGGTAGAATAGATATTTTTACAATGTTAAGTCTTCCTATCCATGGGCAAGGTATGTTTTTCCACTTATGTAGGCCTTTTTTGGTTTCTTGCAGTAGTGTCTTGTAGTTTTCTTTGTAGAGGTCTTTTAAGTCTCCAGTAAGATTTATTCCTAAATATTTTATCTTCTTGGGGTCTGTAAATGGTATTGATTTGGTGATTTCCTCTTTGATGTTCTCTTTGTTGGCGTAGAGGAATCCGACTGATTTTTGTATGTTTATCTTGTATTCTGATACTCTGCTAAACTATTCTATTAGTTTTAGTAGTTTTCTTGAGGACTCTTTAGGGTTTTCTGCATATAAGATCATGTCATCTGCAAATAGAAACACTTCTACTTTTTCCTTACCAATTTGGATGCCATTTATTTCTTTATCTAGCCTAACTGCTCTGGCTAGGACCTCCAGCTTAATGTTGAATAAGAGTGGTGATAAAAGGCATCCTTTTGCTCTGGATTCTTGCAGTAATAGAGCTGATATTGCCAAAAACCAAACCCAGAGTCTTATTATAAGAGTGGCTGAATTACAACGCCAATTGAATTCCCAACCTCAAATGTTATCTGAAGATAATGTGAGGACATTGATTGGGAAGAAATGGGATCCTGAAACTTGGGATGGGGGCCTATGGACAGATAATCAGAAAGCTGGGGACACTGAGCCCCTAAATTCAATTGAGTCATTCCAGCCAATGGAACCATCCCTCTTACTCCCATCTGGAGAGATTACTCCATCTTTGCCTGCTAACTACTCTCTCCAGTAAAACCTTTAGCCACTCCACCTCCATCTCATGAGATTAGCCTAGCTGTGTCTAAAGAGCTTTTGTCTGAGATCTTGGCTGGGGCAGCATCTGAGTCATTGTCTGGGCATTCCCTGGAGCAAATGCCTTATAAGACACTGCTGAATGCCCCCAGGACCAACCTCCACCATCATTTTTGCTTCTGCACCTATAACTAGACTTAAGTCCCAGCGAATTCCAAAAGATGATGTACAAAGTGTGACCCAGGAGGAGGTACGCTGTACTCCAAAGGAACTGGTTGACTTTTCTAATATGTGCAAACAGATACCTGGGGCATATGTGTGGGAATGGCTATTAACGGTGTGGGATAATGGTGTGAGGAACATAAATTTGGATCAGTCCGTGTTTATTGATATGGGCCCACTAAGCACAGATTCTTCATTCAGTGTTTCAGCTAGAGAGGTTAGGAAAAGAATCTAATAGTTTACTTGGTTGATTTGCTGAAACATGGATTACACAGTAGTGTACACTAACTCAAGTTGATATACCAGATCTGCCTTGGTATACTGTAGAAGAAGGTATCCAAAGGCTTAGGGAAATGTTAGAGTGGATTTGTTAGGTTAGACCCACAGTCACACACATGGAGTGCCCAGAGGACACACCTTTTACTACAATGGTGAGGAACAGATTTCTGAACAGCATCCCTGAAGACTGCTGTGATTGCTATTTTATGTAAATCAACTTTAACAGTGGGAACTGCCCTAACTGAATTAAGACACCTAACTACAGTGGGGCTGATTGGACCTGGTAGTGATAGGGGCCAAGTGGCAGCACTCAATTGACAAAGACAAGGCAGGCATGGTTACCATAATGCACAGCAGAGCAAAAGCAGTAATCAGAAAAGTCTGACTTGTGTGGACTTATGATGTTGACTACTTAGTCATGTTAACCCTAAGAGTTAACCCTAAACGGAAAATCTACTAAACATTTACTTGATCTGTACAAGCAGAATTCTAGATCAGGTGTACAGTAGTCTAACTCAGATTGCCAGAACAGAGAGTCACGGCCCCTCAGTCAATTCACAGACTTGATCCAGTTTACAGACCTGCAACCCCTTGAATGAAGGGGCAGCTGGGTCCCCTTGAGGAAGGACTCCACTATACTGCCAAAAAGTTATACTGTTAATCTTTCTCCCAGCCTTGGAGACTGACTGTTCAGTGAGGAAAAGAAAATAATCAGACTTTTCAGGGATTACTGGATGCTGGCTCTGAGCTCACACTAATTCCAGGAGACCCAAAACATCACTGTGGCCCACCAATCAGAAAGGGGGCAAATAGAGGTCAGGTTATTAATGGAGCCTTGGCTCATGTTCATCTCGCAGTGGGTCCAGTGGGTCCCTGAACTCATCCTGTAGTGATTTCCCCAGTTCAGGGATGAATAATTGGAGTAGACATACTCAGCAACTTGCAGAATCCCTGCAGTGGATCCTTGATAAATGGCATAAGGGCTATTATGTTAGGAAAAGCCAAGTGAAAGCCATTAGAATTGCCCCTACCTAGGAAAATAGTAAACCAAAATCAGTACCACATTCCTGTAGAGATTGCAGAGATTACTTCCACCATCAAGGACTTGAAGGATGCAGGGGTGGTGGTTCCCACCATATCCCCATTCAACTCATCTATTTGTCATGTACAAAGAACAGATGGATTTTGGAGAATGACAGTGGATCATCATAAACTTAACCAGGTGATGACTCCAATTGTAGCTGCAGTTCCAGATGTGGTTTCATTGCTTGAGCAAATCAGTACATCTCCTGGTACCTGATATGCTGCCATTGATCTGTCCAATGCCCTTTTCTCAATTATGGTTTCAAAGGAACACCAGAAGCAGTTTGTCTTCAGCTGGCAAGTCCTTCAATACACCGTCAGTGTCCTACCTCAGAGTTATATCAACTCTCCAGCTCTCTATGTCAAAATTTAGTCCCCAGGGACCTTGATCACCTTTCCCTACCACACTGGTCCATTACATTAATGACATTATGCTGGTTGGACCTAGAAAGGAAGAAGTGTCAATGACTCTGGATTTATTGGTAAAACATTTGCATGCTAGAGGGTGGAAAATAAATTCCACAAAAATTCAGGTGCCTTCCACCTTCATGAAATTTCTAAGATCTCAGTGGTATGGGGCATGTCAAGATCTTCCCTCTAAAATGAAGGATAGGTTTTTACATCTGGGCCTTCCTACAACTAAAAAGGAGGCACAACGACTGGTGGACTTCTTTGGATTTTGGAGGCAATATATCTTTATTTGGGTGTGCTTACTCTGTCCTATTTATCAAGTGACTCGAAAAGCTGCTAGTTTTGAGTGGGGCCCAGAACAAGTGATGGTTCTGTAACAGGTTCAGGTTGTCATGCAAGTTGCTTTGCCACTTGGGCCATATGATCTGTCTGATCCAATGGTGCTTGAAGTGTCAGTGACAGGTAGAGATGTTTTTTGGAGCCTTTGGCAGGCCCCTATTTGTGAATCACAGTGCAGACCCAAGAATTTTGAAGCAAAGCCCTGACATTCTCAGGAGATAACTACTCTTCTTTTGAGAAACATTTTTTGGCTTGTTATTGGGCCTTAGTAGAGACTGGATGCTTAATCACAGGCCACCAAATCAACACATAGCCTGACCTGCCCGTCATGACCTGCTGCTGTCTGACCCACAGAGTCATAAAGTTGGATGTGCACAGCAGCACTCCATCATTAAATGGAACTGGTATATATGAAATTGGCCCTGAACGGGAACTGAAGGCTCAAGTAAGTTGCATGAAGAAGTGGCCTAAATGTGCACAGTCTCCATTCCTGTCACATTGCCTTCCATCTCCCAGTCTGCACCTATGACCTCATGGGGAGTTCCTTATGATCAGTTGACTGAGGAAGAGAAAACTTGTGCCTGGTTTACATGTGGTTCTGCACGGTATGCAGGTACCACTCAAAAGTGGACAGAGGCAGCACTACAGCCCCTTTCTGAGACCTCACAGTGATGAAGGGAAATCCTCCCAATGGGCAGAGCTTTGAGCAGTGAACCTGGTTGTTCACTTTGCTTGGAAGGAGAAATGGCCAGACGTGTGATTGTATACCGATTCATGGGCTGTGGCCAAAGGTTTGGCTGAAAGGTCAGGGACTTGGAAAGAACATGATTGAAAAATTGGAAACAAGGAGCTATAGGGAAGAGGTATGTGGGTAGACCTCTCTGAATGGGCCAAAGTAGTGAAGATATTTGTGTCTCATGTGCATGCTCACCAAAGGGTGACGTCGGTAGAGGAGAACTTTAACAATCAAATGGATAAGATGACGTGTTCTGTGGAAACCAGTCATCCTCTTTCCCCAGCCACTCCCATCATTGCCCAATGGTTTCATGAACAAAGTGGCCATGGTGGCAGGGATGGAGGTTATGCATGGGTTCATCAACATAGACTTCCACTCACTAAGGCCAACTTGGCTAGAGCCACTGCTGAGACCAACGCTGAGCCCCCGATATGGCACCATTGCTCCAGAAGATTAGCCAGCAGCCAGGTGGCAGGTTGATTACATTGGACTGCTTCCGTCATGAAAAGGGCAGTGTTTTGTTCTAAATGAAATAGACGCTTACTCCTAATACAGATTTGCCTTTCCTATACTCAGTGCTTCTGCCAAAACTACCATCCCTGAACTCACAGAATGCCTTATCTATCATCATGGTATCCCACACTGCATTACCCCAAATCTGGGGACTCACTTCACAGCAAACGAAGTGTGGTAATGGGCCCATGTTCATGGAATTCACTGGTCTTCCTATGTCCCCTACCATCCTGAAGCAGCTGGCTTCATAGAACGATGGAATGGCCCCTAAAGACACAATTACAGTACCAGCTAGGTGGCAACACTTTGCAGGGTTCGGGCGATGTTCTCTAGGAGGCTGTATATGTGCTAAACCAGCATCCAAAATATGATGCTGTTTCTGTCATAGCCGTGATTTATCGTTCCAGGTATCAAGAGGTAGAGATGGGAGTGGCATCACTCAGTTCATTATTACCCCTAGTGACCCAATCTCAACATTTTTGCTTTCTCTCCCCATGACCCTATGCTCTGTGGGCCTAGAGGTCTCAATTCCAAAGGGAGGAATGCTCCCACCTGGAGACACAACACGGATTCTATTGAACTAGAAGTTAAGACTGTTACCCAGCCACTTTGGGCTCTTCATGCCTTTGGAATGACAGGCAAAGAAGAAAATTACTTTACTGGCTGACATTATTCCTACCAAGGGGATATCAGATTGGTGTTGCATAATTGAGGCAAATAAGATTTATGTCTGGAATACAGGAGATCCCTTAGAGCACCTCTTAGTACTACCACGTCCAGTGATTAAAGTCAATGGAAAACTACAGCAACCCAATTCCGACATGACTACTAATGGCCCATACCCTTCAGGAATAAAGGTTTGGGTCACCCTTCCAGGCAAAGAACCACGTCCAGCTGTGCTGCTTGCTGAGAGTAAAAGGAATATGGAATGGGTGGTGGAAGAAGGTGCTTCTAAATACTGGTTATGACCACATAACCAGTTGCAGAAATGAGGGCTGCAATTGTTGTGAGTATTTTTTCCTTGTATGTGTGCATCAAATGTTTTTGTTTTCCTGTCTTACAAAATATAAGATGTAAATGGAGCTTGTGTATTTTCGGTTGTACGTATGTTAGTTGTATCATGTTGGTGCAAATATGACTTTGCAATTGTCTTTATTTAGAGATTGTGTATGGTTTAAGGAGATGTGTAGAAATGCCAAATTGACAAGGAGTAGACTGTAATGGTTAAGGTTGTGTGTCAACTTGGCTGGGCCACAATTCTCAGTGGTGTGGTAGATATGTAACGATGTAATTTGGCAGTTATGTAATAATGTAGTCATCTTCCATGATGTGATCTGATGTGATCAGCCAATCAGTTGTAAGGGGAGTTTCCTCAGGGGTGAGGCCTGTATCCACCATATATGGATGTTGTGCCAAAGCTCACCTGCTTGCTCTGGATCCTGCATTCAGCTCACCATTACCTAACTTCCAGTTTTGGGGCCTTGAACCAGTGGCCTGCCATATTGCCTGCCGATCTTGGGATTTGTCAAACCTGTGAGCCAGTAGCCTGGCATCTTACCTGCCGATCTTCTATTTGTCATCCTCTGCAGCCTGTGAACAAGTGGCCTGCTGTCTGACCTGCTGATCCTGGGTTTGTTAGCCCCTGCAGCTATGCGAGTCAGAAGAAGCCTCCAGTCTGATGCCTGACCCATGGACCCATGCCTGAGCCATTTCCTTGAGGTAAATCTCTCTCTCTCTCTTTCTCTATATACGTATATATATATATACGTTTCACTAGCTTTGCTTCTCTAGAGAACCCAGCCTAAGATAGCTTCTTAATATAATGTCTTGAATACGATGAAATGCTGAAATTGAGCAAAAGATAGTGACGTTTTCCTCTATCTCAAGTGGCACATACAAGTGATCTAGGTGCGTCCTTTTGACTGGGTGACTCCCCTACCTCAGCATCTCAGCAAGCCTGGCCCCACTTGCAGCTCCAACCAGTCCATTCCACTTGGTAAAGCCTGCCCTGTGCACCCAGGCTGCAATGATGTCTCTCTTTTTCTTATAGCTCTTGTTATCTGTAGCATCTTTTTTCTGTTTCCCTTGCTTAGCTCCCTTGTCGATTAATTTTTGTATCACCTCTTCACTTTATTGTGCTCGACTACTAACATAAAGGTTGGTGGTTTGAACCTACCCAGCAGTGTCAGAGAAGAAAGGCCTGGCAATCCTTTGGTAAAGATTACAGACAAGGAAATCCTATGGAGCAGTCCTACTGTGTAACACATGGGGTCACCATGAGTCAGAACTGATTTGAGGGCAATGAGTTTGGTTTTTTGGTTATCACCTTTAAGTACCTTTAAACTTTGAAACTAAATGGTAAACACTTCCAATACAGAAAAGTTGCCTGTGTTTCTAGCTTTTCCTTAGGGCCTAATGCACAGTCCTTGCTGGCAATATTCCCTAAATATGGATGATGATGGCATTTAAGTAGGGTGACCACATATGTTATTGTCCAAACCAGGATGTTTTGAGAGTGAAAGGGGCATTATGAATATTAATGTGGAACAACAGGCATAAACTAGGACTTTTCTGGACAACCATGATCACTCTACCTACAGAAGTCTTTCTTGCTTATCAGACTGCACACTTTTTGAGGGCAGGGACAATGTTATACTCATTCCTATTTCCCCAATGCAAATAGCACAGTGCTTTGTACCTTATTACCCACAATATTGGTATAATTCCTTCTCCATCTACAAAATAATAAGTTTTAATCAGCCTTTCCAGCCTTAATCCCAAAGATGCTCCAAGTATACATAATTATTTTCCAGGAAAATGGAATTATTTTCCAGGATGAACACACCTCCTTTCTTATTTTGGTGCCTATGTTGATGCTCTTCTCTCAGCCAGACAAAAATCTCTCTATGGTAGGCTGAGTAATGGCCCCCTACACATGTCTACATCTTGATCCCTAGAATCTATGACTATGTTGCCTTACATAGTAAAATGAACTTTGTAGATGTGATTAAGTTAAAGATCTTGAGACAGGAGCTATTATCCTGCATTATCTGGGTAGGTCCAATGTAATCATAAGGGTCTTTATAAGGGGAGCAGCAGAGTCAGAATTCAGAAAGATTTAAAGATGCCATGCTTTTTTTTTTTTTTTTATGCTAGTGGCTTTGAAGATAGAGGATGGGGCCATGAAACAAGGAATGCTGGCAGCCTCTAAAAGCTGGAAAAGGCAAGGAAAAGGATTTTCCCCAAAAGTCTCCAGAGAGATGCTGCTCTGCTGACTCATTTTACCCTTCTGACCTCCAGAACTGCAAGATAATAAATTTGTGTTGTTTAAGCCACTAAATTTGTGGTAATCTGTTACAGCAATAATAGGAAACTAATACACCATCTAATTTACAAAAACCAATCAAATGCCAGTTCAGCCTGGATCCATTTCCTGACTCCTTCAGCTGAATTTACTTCTGCATGATTTAAGCTCTTCCTCTTTTGGGCCTCTCTTACAGCAAACCTTACTAGATAATGTAGTATAAGCAAATATTTTTCTTATTGCCTATATTAGTCAAAATCTTTTAGATATGTGATAGAAACCCACCTCAAACTAGTTTAAGCAAAGGTAGAATTTATTGACTCATGTAATTGAAAAGTCCAGGGGTACAGATTCAGGTAAACTTGGATCCAAGTGTTCAATGTCATCAGGTGTCAGACTCCATTTCGTGGCCCTGCTTTCCTCTCTGTTGGCTGCATTCCCAGGTAGGCTTGCCCTTTATGGTGACAATGACAACTACCAGCAGCTACAGGCTCATATTCTACCTATTTAGCAGCTGCTGCAGAAAGACTGGCTCTTTCCCAATAGTTTCAACAAAACTTTCCGGATTAAGTTTTTTCCTTATTTGTTTTGGCCTGATTTGGGGCATGTGCTCATCACTGAATCAATTTCTATGGCCAAGGAGTGGAATAGGCTCTAATTTACCAGGCTTTGTCAGAGTTAGGGTGACCAACCCACCCCAGTTGCCCAGGACTTTTCCAGTTTTAGCACTGTAAGTCTCATGCCTTGGAGAAACCCTTCGGTTCAGGGCAAACCAGGGAAACTGGTCGCCCTACGAGTCTACCCTGGATATGAGGGGAGTTGTGGTCAGCCCCACGGAAGTCCCATAGACTAGGAGCCAAGGAAGGGTGCTTCCCTAGAGGAACCATTATGAAAAGGGAGAATGAATGCTTGGCAGGGAAAAGCAGCAAAGAAATGTCTTCTCCGTTCCTCTTTCTAGATTAGATGCAGGTTGAGAGTAGGGACTGAATCTTAGTTATTTTTGTCTCCTCTGAAAAATTGAGCACATTGCCTTGTACAAAGGAAAGTCTGCTTCTAATACAATTTTATTAAATACCTGAAAAGTTCCCTTACAGTGAATAATGTCTAACACATACTTAATGATAGACAATACCCTTAGCAGGAATATTTAAAAACAGTTTATAATCTTTTTTGGTTGAGATTCATCAAATGTAGTCTTGCTGAAAAAAATGGGGTGGGTGGAGAATTTTGGTTAAATAAACTTTGAAAATCACTTAAGTACTATGCCTTAGAAGGCCCTTTTTTCTTCCATAGATTTAAGATAATAAACTTATAGTACGGTTTTTGTTTTCGTTTTTTTTAACATTTGATACATACTTAAAAGTGAAACTTAAAATACTGTTCTACTGATTTGAAACTTAACTCCATACTTTCGGTTTTGTTGTTTAATCAGGGCTGAGCGAGGGACAGGAATTGTTTGTCTTCGGGCAGGGTGTGGCTTTTGCTCTGAAATCTTCTTCACGTAATGTCTAACTTCCGATTCATTCCTGCCAGCAATGAGTTACGTATCACAATTAGGCATTTAAAAGAGGAATAACTGCATAAAGAGCTATGTCTTTGATTTTAAAAACAGGGTAAGATTTTAAAACCATTTTATGCTAATGAATACATACTAAGTTTTGATAGGGAAAAAGAGAAACTCCTGCCGACATACAGCTTCCACTTCTAATATTGCCCCTGAAGGCAAAAACTCTAGTTGTAATTAGTTTTTGGGAATTTAGCCAAGTCAGTTCTCTCCGGAGCACAATGTTCCTTTGTAAATGACAGGCTTATACTATTACCTCTAATTCATTTCAATCTCTTATGCAAGATGGGTTTAAAAGTTCTCCACGTTTCTAAGATTTATATGAAATTCCTTTTTCAAAAGCTGAGCTGACAGAATATTATAAATGAATGCTACTATTTAGCCTAACTAAATAAAACAATATTTATATCTAAAAATACCCTGTAAGTGAGGAGTTTATGTTATGTTTTCTTTTATTGTCATTAAATTCCTAGAATGAAGCTACAGTGGACTTTGTGGTGGATTTTCCAGCACCCGTTTCACCTCACTTCCATTGAGAAAAAAAGTGAAATTTCGGACAGAGACCTCGGCTCATGCTGTGGACTGAATTGGTCCACTGCTTTACGCAAGCAACACAATTCTACCCAAAGTGATTGAAGGAGATGGTCGCCGGAGGCGTCTCCGAGAGAGAAAACCTGGAAGCCATTTCTATTTCCCAATGAATCATAGGATTCTTGTGACTACTGATAGTCAACTTGGCCACTAGAGGAAGAAGTGAATTCTGTTACTAGCTGATTGGAGAGTTAGAAAGAACCCAGTACATTATGACATTGTCGACCTGCTAATTCACCCAGTGCTGAAGCCTGTCCTACTTCTCAACTTCCTTTTCCACTAGATAATGAATATCCTTATTATTAAAGGTTTTCAGTTGTGGGTGAAATAGTAAATATATAGACGACAACGGAAGTTTGGGACCAAAAGTTCCTTATGTGTCACTTCATCTGTTCCCAACCATAGTATCTTAGAAAGGAGGAGACCAGACCGCATGGGACTCCCTGATAGCACCAGGCCCAGGCACAGTCCTCCACTACACATCTGATCTACATGGTAGTCAATTCTGGCTACTCTTTAAACCATCATGTACTTGGTGACTGGACAAACAGGTTATGCATACTTATATGCCCCAAACGCCAGAAAATTTAAGTTCCGCCAAATTAGATGTTATATCAATTTCCCTGGAACTCAGTCTTCCCCTGTCTATTGTTCAAATTGGGGAACATTTGCCTGATCGTAGTGATAATAATCACTCACACTTACCATGTGTTAGACACTGTGCTAAGTACTTCACTTGCTTTATCTCATTTCTTTAGACAACAACTCTAAGAGGTGGGTTCTATAAGGAGGCTTGTTTTGAAGTTGAGAAAATAGAGGTTCCAATAAATTAAGACACTGGCTCAAGATGGCTCGATTAACGAGAGACAGAGTATCCAAACCGAGGTGTGGCAGATTCTAGGGACTGAAATACATGGTCTCTACTATCCCCTCCAGCTCTGACAGTCTGTGGATTTAGATGCCTCAAATTCACCAAAACACAGAGGCAGGCCTCAGGCTAGAAACCGGATTAATTTACCAAGGTACAAACTAATTACCAATAGAATACATCCAGCCTCAAACGGTCTCCACAGCTGCTTCCAGACTGGGGGTCTTGGTAATGTTTATACTCTAAAAGCTCAGACCAATGAGATCCACCTCCGACCTCGATTTCTAGGGTCCATCACTGTAGGTACCTAACCCAGATACTGTGCTAGTGGTAGTATTAGGCTAGAATTATTTCCATTAAAATTGTTTCTGCCAAAAAAAAAAAAATTATGGCAGTTTCTGGCAGAATAGCAAGTAAGGAGATATTTTGTACATAAAATTGACAGAAATTGGTAGCTGGATTGAATTTGACGAATGATGGAAAAGAAGATGACAAATTTCTGACTTGAAATGGAAGAATAAAACATAGAAAACCACGCCCTGTGGGATCCAGGCCAAAAGCGCTGTTCCAACATAAATGTGAATTCCAATCTATACCTCCTTCTCTTAAAAAACATTTGGAGGGGAAGGGGTGTGATCCTGGTACATAGGCTATGACAGCTCATTAATACGTCCTTTTTTTAGTTTTCTAGTGCAATGTTTTTCCAACTTTGGTTTGTAATGCATTATAGGTTATAGAATTGACTTAGTCAGTTGTGACTTTTTTTTCCGCTGTACATTATCACGATCTGACAATGTTTAACATGTTCATTGTCTCCTCCGTTAAACGCAATCTCCAAGAGGATATTTTCTTTCTTGTTCACTATTGTCTTTCCGGCAGGTGCTCGAAAAAGTACATGTTAAATGAAATAAAAATACCAGTCAAATGTCATATCCTCAGCTATTAATAGATGTAAAACTAGAGTGTCTTAAAAAGTTCCATTAAATTCAACAATCATTTAGCTAGTACTTACTCTGGCGTCTGGGTGGCGAGAACAGTTCGCGCTTGACTACTAACTGAAAGTTGGATGTTCCAACAAACCCAGAGGCAACTCGGCAGGAAGGCCTGGTGATCTGTTCCCAAAAGGTCACAGCCATGAAAACGTTATGGAGCACAGGTCTATTCTGCAAAACATGCGGTCACCATGAGCTGGAATCAACTCCATGACAAACTGTTTGAGTACTTGTTCTAATCCAGGTTCTGTGTCAGACACGGCAGATACAAAAAAAGACATTATTCTCTCCTTACCAAATATATGCCTGTGTGGCCCAAAGGTTAATTATAAATCTACTTCTGTCGGGTGATTTCTTTTTCTGCAAGTAAGTTTAATTTTACATTCGACTGTTTGACCTACTTTCCAATTAAATGGAGGAGCACAATCTCACACGTGCATCTGCCAAAAGAAGTGCCTATTTCTCAGCCGGTACCCATAACTGGTTCCCTACTGCAAGGGCTGTGTTTCCTGTAACCTTACCAGCAAACTGCCTAGTACCTAACGTTGCTGTCAAAACCTAAACCAAATCCGCTGCGGTGGAGTCCATCCCGACTCACAGCAACCCTATAGAGTAGACAGAGTAGAGCTGCCCCATGGGGTTTCCAAGGAGCGGCTCGGACTGCCAACCTTTTGGTTAGTAGCTGAGCTCTTAACCACTGCGCCACCAGGGCTCCACTTTCCGTGTAAAGGTGAAGGTGTTCAATTTCTATCTCGCCAGTAAGACAGCCACTGATTTGGTAGAACCACTGAACGTTTATCTCAACTGAATCGAAGTCGCTGAAGCTCTCCTGGATTTGTGCTGGGCCCTGAAGCAGCCGAAGTCGTTTTTCCCGCGGTTTCCGAAGCCGCCAGGTGCACATTAGCCACTGGGAGTGGCAGTTGCCCCAGGCCTTCCGAGGAGTCTCTTGGTTTCAGGTCTCCGGAAGGACGCATAGTGACAGAGAGAGGAAGGAACTTTTTCCCTAGAGCTCGGGTGCTAACGAAAACGTCAGCTGTTCAAATCCACCAGCCGCTCCTTGGAAACCCTCTGGAACAGTTCTACTCGGTCCTTTGCAGTCGCTAGGAGCTGGACCTTAACAGGTTTTTAATTTGACCCAGCCAAGCCACCTGCCGCCAGGTGGTACCGGAATATAATCAATCCTAAAGTGAGTCGCATTCCAGCCTGGCCGCGGCATCCAATCCCAGGACGTGTCTCAGACACCGCCGCCCGATCGGCCCCAGCCCCTCGGCGCTCGCCGTCGGCAGGCGCGCACCCCGCAGCCGCGCGCTCTCCCGAGCGCCCCCAGGCGCGAGATCCTCCGGAGGCCCCCGCAGTTCACCGCAGCGCGGACGCCCGCTACTGCGCAGGCGCCTCACGAAGACCTCTGGCGGTGAGGCATTGGTCTTCCCTCACCGCCGTCTCGGGCCTCTACACCGCCAGTGCCCGCGGGCGCTGGGTTCCGCGAGCATCGGGTTCCGAGTGCGCGGAAGGAGCGGCGACGGCGGCGGCATCGGTGACGGCGGGTGAGTGTGAGTCTAGCGCATCCGGCGTTTTGGAGAGAAATGCCCCTCCCCCCAGTCCGCTAGAAGCTTTGGAAATAGAGATGGTACGACCCCCCCCCCCCCCCCCCCCGCCACACACACACGGACACATACTCCCGGGGATGCTGGCGGGGACGTCCGCGAAGGGACGCTGACGGGCAGGCAAGTAGTGGGCCGAGGGGTAGCCGGGGCGGTGAGGGAAAAGGAACGGAAACGAAGCAGGTGGGTCTGGAGCAGGGAAGGGCACGCTGTGGTGTTAGGGGGGAAGGGAGAGCGGGGCTGAGAGGGCGGCAGTGGACCGGGTGAAGGCGGCAGGGATGAGGGACAAGGCCGCCGGGACCGGCCAGGCGGGGCGGGCGCCAGGAGGGAAGGCGGCAGCTTTACCGGAACACTGTCGAGGGCTTCAGAGGCATCTGTCTCTATGTGAGATTAGGGTTTATGTTTATATCAGTATTTTTATCATATGATATATGACCATATAATTATATTTAAAATCTAATTTCGTAGAAAACTAAGCAATAAAAGGTAGCATTTAACCGCCTTTTTTGGGGGGCCGAGCACTGTGTTAAGCGAACCTTATGAGATGGCATCCCCGTTTTACAGATGATGGAAGTCAGGCTCAGCGAAATGAAGTGACTTGACCAAAGGTTTGCTTTTGCACCAGATCTGACTCCAAGAAGGGCTTGGCTTAACCCAGGCGATCTGGTGTACCTGACCCTGAAAATCTGGTGAATGCTGTAGGTGTTCTGGTTTTCTTTTCTTTATTTTTTCCCCAGAGGTTGCCTCAGTCCGTTTTAAGGAAATTAAGCAATGTGGATCCTTGCTATTAAATTAGTTGTAAAATATAATTTGGGACAAATTTTGGTAAAAACACAAGGAGTGCATCTTGGGGATTTTTTTTTTTTACCATGTAGAAAGTAAGATAAACGTAGCAGTTTTGAAGATAGTTGCTGAGGGATTTTGTGTACCCAGAAGAATTTGAGGATAATTTAGAATCCTAGAATTTTTAGGACCTGGGAAAGTTTTTAGGGAGAAGTAACTTTTTTCCTTAGAATATTAAGAAAATAACTAAGAATAATAATCTAAAGGTGATTACCTGAATTCTTTGTCCCTTGACAATGACACTATTTTAAAGTGTTGTACGAATTCCAACGAGCTCAAACATATCAAAAATCATGAAGATGAAGCAGTTTGGGGCAATGTTTTGTTCTCATACATAAGGAGGCCATGAGTCAGAGCCAACTGGATGGCAGCTAACAACAAGAGTTTCATTATAAATAATGCTTAGAATAAGACTTTTGTATTACAGAATAGATGACGTACAAATGGTGACAAATATCTTTCATTATCTCCTGTCACTGTTAAAATCTAACTTCACATGGCCTAAAAATGTCAAAGATGCCAGACATGCATTCCGTCAGGCAAGAAAGTCATCCCAAAGAAGGTAGAATATGTTTTGTTCCCTGAGTTGAAGACCACAGCCTCAGATTTCTGGTTGCTATTGGGATATTTGGATGTAGACCAGATGAGTCTGCTTTATTCTTCCCTTCGATATTCTTTGCATTGAAAAATTACGGGATTTTCAAATATTTTGTAATATCACAACTGTCAAATTGCATTTCTTGAAAACTACTTAAGAACTTCTTAATGGGGATTTGCTTATTGCGTAACACTTCCTGTTAAAATGAAACAGGATGAGGTAGACATAGATCTAAAACCAAAAACCAAACCCAGTGCCATCGAGTCGATTCCAACTCACAGCAACCCTATAGGACAGAGTAGAACTGCCCCGTAGAGTTTCCAAGGAGCGCCTGGTGGATTTGAACTGCTGACCCTTGGGCTAGCAGCTATACCACTTAACCACTATGCCACCAGAATTTCCATAGAAGTAAAAAAAAAAAAAAAAAGTAGGTACTGCTAATTTATGATGTTCTGGCAGAATAAGCTCTGCTAATAGTTTGGAAATTAATAACAACTAGCAGAGCTTAGGAGCTCTGGTGACGCAGTGGTTAAGAGCTATGGCTGCTAACCAAAAGGTCAGCAGTTTGAATCCACCAGCTGCTCCTTGGAAACCCTACAGGACAGTTCTGCTCTGTCCTGTAGGGTTGTTATGAGCCAGAGTCGACTCGGACGGGCAGTAGGCTTAGAGCTTAACCACATCTAGGCTTACAAACTTATTGAGTTGAGGGCATGAAATTAATAAAGCTACAATTGCTTTCTAAGCTTGGCCAATCACTGGACTTGGCTTCATCATATAAAAGAGAGGATTCTCCTAAATTATTTCTAATATATTTTATAGTTTCACAATGATATCCTAGCACAGATACTTTTTTCTAACATAACACCTTTGTTACTATAATAGGTAAAAGAAAACTAATTTTGACAGTCTGTCCTGTAACACTTTATGTATCCCCATTTTATGCACGAGGAAACTAAAGTTAGAAGGTTACATCTGCCCAAGATCCTCCATCTACTAAGTACATGCCTAGGTTCTTGGATCCTTGAAGTGTGCTAAGAGGTTACTGGCCATACTTGCTGCCGTAGAGTAGATTCCGACTCAGACTCATAGTGACCCAATAGGGCAAAGGAGAACTGCCTTGCAGGGTTTCCAAGGAGCAACTGGTGGATTCGAACTGCTGACCTTTTGGGTAGCAGCTGAGCTCTTAACCAGGGCTCCAGGGCTTACTGAATCCCTGGATAAATAGCATATGTTCCCTGAGCACCCTTCTCACTTGAGGATTTGAGGAAGAAAGATTTTTATTTGTGACAGAGGTGTGGACACAGGTTTTTGTTGTGTTATTTTGAATATGAAAGGTGGTATAAAACATTTGCACATAGAAACACACAAGTCTGTTTTATGAAGTAGAGTACAAAGTTCACACAATTTTTTTAGATAAAATGAAATCTCAAAGATGTTTCCTGTTTTGTGGCAGAGCATTTCCAATGCATTTAACATCATTTCCTTTTTTTTTAAAATAAATATAACAGTTTTATTGAGATATGATTCACATGCCATACAGTTCATTTATTCAAAGAGTACAGTTTCACAGAGTTGTACATTCACCATAATCAATTTTAGAACATTTTCATCACCCCAAAATGAAACCTCATATCCATGGGCAATTACTGTCCGTTCCTTCCCTACCTCAACCCCCTCAGCCCCAGACAACCACTAATCTATTTTCTGTCTCTATAGATTTGCCTCTTCTAGATATTTCATATAAAGGGAATCATATAATAGGTGATCTTTTGTGACTGCCTTCTGTTACTTAGCCCAGTGTTCTCAAGGTTTATCTGTGTTGTAGCATGTGTCATTACTGCATTCCTTTTTATTGCCGCATCGTATTCCATTGTCTGAATATACCACATTTTATTTATCTAGTCCCCAGTTGGTGGACACTTGAGTTGTTCCCATTTACTGGCTAGTTTTTTATTAACAATGTTGCTGTGAATGTTCGTGTACAAGTTTTTGTGTGGACATGTTTTCATTTCTCTTGAGTATATAAAAAATTGCTGGGTTATATGATGATTCTACGTTTAACTTTTTGAAGAACTGCCAGACTCTTTTCCAGAGTGGCTGCACCATTTTACACTCCCACCAGCAATGTATGAAAGTTGCAATCTCTCCACATTCTCACCAACACTTGTTATTGTCTTTTTTATTATTTCCATCTTAGTGGGTGTGAAGGTGTTGGTGACTCAGTGGTAGAATCCTGGTTCAGTGGTAGAATTCTCACCTTCCATTTGAGAGACTGGGGTTTGATTCCCGGCCAGTGCACCTCATGCGCAGCCATCCCCTGTCCGTCAGTGGAGGCTTATGTGTTGCTATCATGCTGAACAGGTTTCATCGGAGCTTCCAGAATAAGACAGACTAGGAAGACAGGCCTGGCAATCTGCTTCCAATAAAAATCAGGCAGTGAAACCCTATGGATCACAACTGTCCAATCTGCAGTCAGTCATGAGGATGGTACAGGACCTGGCATCAATTCATTCCACTGTACATGGGGTCACTGTGAGCCAGAGCCAACTGAAGGGCAGCTAACAACAACAACAGTGAGTGTGAAGGGTATCTCATTGTAGTTTTGATTTGCATTTCCCTAATGGCTAATGGGAAACCCTGGTGGCATAGTGGTTAAGTGCTACGGCTGCTAACCAAAGGGCCGGCAGTTCGAAACCACCAGGCGCTCCTTGAAAACTCTATGGGGCAGTTCTCCTCTGTCCTATAGGGTCACTATGAGTTGGAATCGACTCGACAGCAGTGGGTTTAATGGCTAATGAAGTTGAGCGTATTTTCATGTGCTTATTTTTATTTACTGGGCAAGACTTCCTGTGTAGGAAGTAACTTTAGGATGTTCTGGAAGCAGTATTACTGAAGACCCTTTATAGGTCACTTAGATAATTGATGATTTTCTTTTGTATACCTTTCTAATACATTTCAGGCAGATTGTGACAGTGAAATACAGTAACTGAAAATTAAGGCTGGTAATTGATTCTGTAGCTATTTCACAGCAATTTGTGTGCATGTAGAGCCTAGATAATGGGGGTGCTTGAATGCCAGGCTAAGGTGTTTGGACTTTATGTGTAGGCAGGAGACCCTTTATTTTTGATTACAGAAGCGTCATGAACAGGGCTATGCCCAGAAAGATTAAGCTGGCACCAGACTTTGGATGAGAAAGGTGAAAGAGATAGAGATAGGAAGCTCAGTTTAAAAATTGTAGTGTTCTGGGCAGGATGTATTGAGGGCTTTAAGAAGTATGCCAACGTGAAGATAGAAAAGAGTGGGCATCTGTTAAAAATGCTTATAAAAAATGCAGGTTCCTGACCTGTACCCTATACCTATGTCCTAAATCAGGATATTCTAGGTGTAGAGGCTAGAAGTTGTACTTTTAACAATGATTAATAAGTCTTCTGTCTGCCCTGCTGTATTAGATGATGTAAAGGTAGAATCAGTGGTGTGCTCAGGACAACTCAATGTGACTGAGAGGTTGTTTAAGCTGTTTGAAAGGACTAGGGAACCAAGGAAATAGGGCAGATTTGGAAGTGTAAAGAATGCATTCAGTTGCCATATATCAGGTTTTATGTGCCAACACTTATGTGGCAATGGGATTGGTTCGGATTTTACAAGGGTTATTCAGTGAAAGAGCCAGGGCAGTAAATAATGTTTTTGTTTTTAATGGAGTATCTGTCTTAGTCGTCTTGTGCTGCTATCACGGGAATACCACAAGTGGATGGCTTTAACAAAGAGAAATTTATTCTCTCACGGTCTATTAGGCTACAGGTTCAAATTCAGGGCATCAGCTCCAGGGGAAGGCTTTCTCTCTCTGTTGGCTCTGGAGGAAGGTCCTTGTCATCAGTCTTCCTTGGCCTGGGAGCATCTCAGCACAGGAACCTCAGGTCCAAAGGATGAGCTCTGCTTCCAGCACTGCTTGCTTTCTTGGTGGTATCAGGTTCTCAGCTCTTTGCTCGCTTCCCTTTTATCTCTTGTAAGATAAAAGGTGGTGTAGGCCACGCCCCAGGGAAGCTCCCTTTACATTGGATCAGGGATGTGACCCCTTACCAGGGTTTAACAATCCCACCCGAATCCTCTTTAACATAAAGCTACAATCACAAAATGGGGGACAACCACAGAATACTGGGAATCATGGCCTAACCAAGGTGATACACACATTTTGGGGGGAACATAATTCAATTCATAGCAGCATCATTTCCTCTTAAGAAAATACTTGCCATCTATTCGCTATTTTAAGTCTTCTGTGTTATTAGACAAAAGTATTTGAGTATGGAGAAATAGCTATACCCAGAGAGAAACCAGGGAATTTACTCATTCCAGGCTTTCATGAAGACCTGTATGTTCTTTACATGAGTTCTAAGATTGCTGGAACCTAGGGCAGCTGTTTGCCCAGTTCTGACTGCCTGAGGGAAGAGATGAGTTGTACATAAACATTGTGTCAGAGGGCATAAAATACTGAATGAAAAGGGACGCACCACTGTCTAGATTCTTGCTAGCTTAAATTGCTGAGGTATGATTGGGACCATTTGTCTGTGGGGTATATATCTCTTTTTACCACTCATTAGTTATCAGGGGTTATTATTCTTTCCTTTGGAGAGTGTCATGGATTGAATTGTGTCCCCCCAAAATATCTGTCAGCTTGGGTAGGTCATGGTTTCCTTGTATGATTGTATGATTGTCTATCATTTTATCTTATGATGTGATTTCCCTATGTGTTGCTGGGAGCAGAGCTCATTCTTTGGACCTGAGGTTCCCGTGCTGAGAGCTCCTAGACCAAGGGAACACTGATAACAAGGACCTTCCTCCAGAGCCGACAGAGAGAAAGCCTTCCTCTGGAGCCAATACCCTGAATTTGGACTTCTAGCCTACTGGACTGTGAGAGAATAAACTTGTGTTTGTTAAAGCCATCCACTTGTGGAATTTCTGTTACAGCAACACTAGATGACTAAGACAGAATTTGATACCAAGAGTGGGGTGCTGCTCTAACAGATACCTAAAATGTGGAAGCAGTTTTGAAACTGTGAAGGGATAGAGGACTGGCAGTAGCAGAGAAGCGGCAGCAGCAGAGGATCGGAAGCAGCAGGGAAGTGGCAGCAGCAAAGGACTGGAAGCAGCAGAGAAGTGGCAGCGGCAGAGAACTGGTAGCAGCAGAACCAGATGACCAGCGCCTGACAGTACTGGAGCTGACCCATGGAGCGAGAGAGCTGAGTGCCTGTGAGCAGGAGGCATCCTGGTGGAGTGGGGTGCCTCCGGGCACTTATTGGCGGAGCTATAGAGTTTTGGAACACTTGCTCCAGCAGGGCAGATGCAGGTGTGAGGCCCGAGGGCCAAAAGGCCAAGAGACCAGGAAGCAGAGGCTAAAGAGACAAGGAACACAGGAAGCCGAGCTGCCTCAGTCTCAAAATGTATGGCCAGGACCTCTGGAGTTTCAAAGGGTAGAGCCATAGCCTCTGGTGTTTCTAAGGGTGGAGTTGCCACTCACTTGGATAAGGAGAATAGTGTGCCTAAAGTCAAGGGAGCACAGTTGCTATCCCAGTGGCCCTGGAAGGCAGAGCTGAAGCCCGGGGCCAAGGGGCTTCCACTCAGAATCGGGAGAATGTGGCCAGTATCTCCAGTCTGGAGGGCAGGGTGATTGTGTAAATTGTCTCAGAGAACAGAGGATTATTTTAAAGCCCTGAGGGCTAATATAATGAGTTCTGCTAACTTGCTTGGTGCCTTTTATGCCATCTTTCTCTCCAGTTTCTCCTATTTGTAATGGGAATGTCTAGCTTGTGCTTATTCTGCCATTGTACTTTGGAAGCAGAAAACTTGTATTCTGCATTTCACAGATGAAGAGGAATTTTTGGATTTTGGACTCGGAGTTGATTTAAGACTTTTGCTATGATATGATGGGTTGAATATGTGTTACATGTGGCTAGGACATGAATTTTGGGAGGCCAAAGGGTAGAGTGTCATGGATTGAATTGTATCCCCCCAAAATATCTGTCAGCTTGGCTAGGTCATGATTCTCTTGTATGATTGTCTGCTGTCTTAGTCATCTAGTGCTGCTGTAACAGAAATACCACAAGTGGATGACTTTAACAAAGAGAAGTTTATTTTCTCACAGTAAAGTAGGCTAAAAGTCCAAATCCAGGGTATAAGTTCCAGAGGAAGGCTTTCTGTCTCTGTCAGCTCTGGAGGAAGGTCTTTCTTGTCAGTCTTCCCCTGGACCAGGAGCTTCTCTGCACAGGAACCCCGGGTCTAAAGAACACGCTCTGCTCCCAGTGCTTCTTCCTTGGTGGTATGAGGTCTCCCTGTCTCTCTGCTTGCTTCTTTCTTTTATATCTCAAGAGACTGCTTCAAGACACAATCCAGTCTTGTAGATGGAGTCCTGCCTCCCCAACCCAACTGCTGCCCATCCTCCCTCATTAACATCATAGAGGCAGGATTTACAACATACAGGAAAATCACACAATACCAGGAATCATGGCCCAGCCAAACTGATACACACATTTTTGGGGTGACATAATTCAACACATGACATCTACCATTTTATTTTCTGATGTGATTTCTCTGTGTGTTATAAATCCTATCACTGTGATATAATAAGATGGATTAAAAAAAAAAAACAAAAACCTATTGCCGTCAAGTCGATTCTGACTCATAGTGACCCTATAGGACAGAGTAGAACTGCCCCATAGAGTTTCCAAGGAAAGCCTGGTGGATTCAAACTGCCGACCTTTTGGTTAGCAGCCATAGCGCTTAACCACTATGCCACAAGGGTTTCCAGGATGGGTTAGTGGCAGTTATATTGATGAGGTCTACAAGATTAGGTAGGGTCTTAAGCCAATCTCTTTGAGATATGAAAGAGAGAAGCAAGCAGAGAGATAGGGGGACCTCCTACCACCAAGAAGGAGCAGCACTGGGAGCGGAGTGTGTCATTTAGACCTGAGGTTCCTGTGCTGAGATGCTCCCCGACCAAGGGAAGACTGATGACAAGGACCTTCCTCCAGAGCCGACAGAGAGAGAAAGACTTCCTCTGAAGCCAATGCCCTGAATTCGGACTTCTAGCCTACTGGACTGTGAGAGAATAAACTTCTCTTTGTTAAAGCCATCCACTTGGTGGTATTTCTGTTATAGCAGCACTAGATGACTAAGACAGAGAAGTAGTTTGATTTGTTACTCTGTACTGCTCTTAGTTTCTTAGAAAGGCACTGGCAATGCCAGTCATGCTTCACAGTCAGAAGACAGCCCATCTCAGGAGAAAATGATAGAAAATAAGATCTTGTGCCTTTGATCTTCAGAAATTTAAGTCAGTGATTCTGGGAGGAAGGCAAGGGGAGATGACAGCTTCAATCAGTATTTGAATGACTGTAAGTACACAGATCATCTAGCTGGTATGTTTGAAAGAAAGAAAGTCTAGTTGGGAGAAAGATGAATACACAAGAAATGGCTCATAAACTTAATACTCATTCTTACTAGTTAGCACATAGTGAGTCTGACTGGGTTCCAGACCCCCTGTGCTGACTTCACATTTCTTCTTTTAATCCTCATCCCCACCAATACACTTGCCTTACTGCTGGTCGTGTTTGGGACCTCAAAGTGCATATCCTGTGGCTGTACCTGGGATCTTACTAATCTGAAATAATGAATTCACTCTCCTAACTCTGACCACAACCCTACATCCGTATAATTTCTACAGAATGCTCTTAAAACATCAGTTCTTTGACTTCATCACAACCTTTAGACCAAAACCTTTACTTCTCAAATCTCTGTCAGCTTCAGTTTAGTTGTTGCAGCTCAGATTTCAGCCACATTTTTGTCAATATCTTCAACTTCATTATCCTTCATTATCTGGGAGAATCTCAGGTCTGGGTAGGATTAGCTGCCTGTTTTGTTCATGTCTATGCCAGGGCCAATGAATTGCTAGAAAAAATCAAGCAACAGAGTCACTATAAAAATTCATGTTGCCCACCAATCCTAAAGTTTCCTGGTACTCTCTGTCATTCTCCAAACTGGCTATTTCATTTTCCATGTTTCTAAACTGGAACCTTTCGTAACCCTGTTCCCTCTCAATAATTAATCCTACATCTGCAACACAGAGAAAGCAGCTCCCTTCACCTCAAACCTGTTAGCGTACCTATCCTCTGCTCCTTATTTCCTGTTAAAATGAGAAGGGTATCCTGTCAAACTAGAGAAATTCATTCCACCTAAGTCAAATATCCCTTTTTCTCGGGGATCGAAAAAGATAGAGCCTGAAGGCAGGGGGATTAGTTAGAGGAGAGTTGTTTTTGTAATCAGTGGATAATAAAAAAGAAGGAAAAATCAGGTATAACTCTGAGCTTGGGATATTAGGAAGAATAGTTATATCTTTAGCTGTAAAAGAAAGTTTAAGTGGGATGTGGTGATAAAATTCATTTCAACAGCCGTTGGATTTCTTCAGAAGATACTGGCATCCAATTCCCTGCAAGGCCATGTCAATTTGTTAGTCAGCCTTCTGTGAATACTGAGGCAGGTACAGACTGAGGCGGGCCTTTTCCTAAAATAGCATTTATTTCTTATTCTCTTTTTGTATGTCAGTGTTTTTCAAAAAGAACTGATGATGAGAAAATATGGTAGAATCTCCATCTCCTATTTCTGTGGATTAAAGGGAAGTCTGGGGTACCCTAGACAGGCACGTGGACCTTGCCAGATGGAATATACAGGAATCAAATATACTACATTTGTGGAAAGAAATGATGGAACAGCTCAATATCATCAGTCAGACAAGGCCAGCGGCCAACCGTGAAACAGATCATCACTTGCTCATATGCAAGTTCAAGTTGAAGCTGAAGAAAATTAGAACAAGTACATGACAGCCAAAGAATGACCCTGAGTGTATCCCACCTGAATTTAGAGACCATGTCAAGAACACAATTGACGCATTGAACGCTAATGACCAAAGACCAGATGAGTTGCGGAATGACATCATACATGAGGAAAGCAAGAGGCTATTAAAAAGACAGGAAAGAAAGAAAAGACCAAAATGGGTATCAGAAGAGACTCTGAAACTTGCCCTGAAATGTAGAGCAGCTAAAAAGATTGGAAGAAATGATGACGTGAAAGAGCTGAACAGAAGATTTCAAAGGGCAGCAAGAGAAGACAAAGTAAAGTATTATAATGAAGTGTGCAAAGACCTGGAGTTAGAAAACCAAAAGGGGAGTACGTGCTTGGCATTTCTCAAACTGAAAGAACTGAAGAGAAAATTGCAATATTGAAGGATTCTACAGGGAAAATATTGAACGAAGCAGGAGCATCAAAAGAAGATGGAAGGAATACACAGAGTCACTGTACCAAAAAGAATTGGTTGACGTTCAGCCATTTCAGGAGGTAGCATATGATCAAGAACCGATGATACTGAAGGAAGAAGTCCAAGCTGCATGAAGGCATTGATGGAGAGCAAGCCTTCAGGAATTGACAGAATACCAACTGAGATGTTGCAACAAGGGGTTGCAGTGCCAGAGGTATTCACTCGTCTATGTCAAGAAATTTGCAGGACAGCTGCCCAGCCGGCTGACTGGAAGAGATCCGTATTTGTGCCCATTCCAAAGAAAGGTGACCCAGAAGACTGTGGAAATTATCCAAAAGTAGGTCTTATCTACTATATAATCAGTAAATAACATTCTCCCACCCTCCCTCCCTCCCCCTTCTCATAACCACAAAAGAATGTGTTCTCAGTTTAAACTATTTCTCAAGATCTTATAATAGTGGTCTTATACAATATTTGGCCTTTTGCAACTGACTAATTTTACTCAGCATAATGCCTTCCAGGTTCCTCCATGTTATGAAATGTTTCACAGATTCCTCACTGTTCTTTATCGATGTGTAGTATTCCATTGTGTGAATATACCATAATTTATTTATCCATTCATCTGTTGATGGACACCTTGGTTGCTTCCATCTTCTTGCTATTGTATACAGTGCTGCAGTAAACGTGGGTGTGCATATATCTGTTCATGTAAAGGCTTTTATTTCTCTAGGATATATTCTGAGGAGTGGGATTGTTGAGTCGTATGGTAGTTCTATTTCTAGCTTTTTAAGGAAATGCCAAATCGATTTCCAAAGTAGTTGTACCATTTGACATTCCCACCAGCAGTGTATAAGTGTTCCAATCTCTCCGCATCCTCTGCAACATTTATTATTTTGTGTTTTTTGGATTAATGCCAGCCTTGTTGGAGTGAAATGGAATCTCATTGTAGTTTTAATTTACATTTCTCTAATGGCTAATGATCGAGAACATTTCCTCATGTATCTGTTAGCCACCTGAATGTCTTCTTTAGTGAAGTGCCTGTTCATATCCTTTTCCCAATTTTTAATATGGTTGTTTATCTTTTTGTGGGTTGAGTTTTAGCAGAATCATGTAGATTTTAGAGATTAGGCGCTGGTCAAAGATGTCCTAGCTGAAAATTTTTTCCCAGTCTGTAGGTGGTCTTTTTACTCTTTTGGTGAAGTCTTTAGATGAGCATAGGTGTTTGATTTTTGGGAGCTCCCAGTTATCTGGTTTCTCTTCATCATTTTTAGTAATTTTTTTATTCCATTTATGGTTTGTATTAGCGCTGCTAATGTTGTCCCTATTTTTTCTTCCGTCATCTTTATCATTTTAGACTTTATGTTTAGGTCTTTGATCCATTTGGAGTGAGTTTTGGTGCATGGTGTGAGGTATGGGTCCTGTTTCATTTTTTTGCAAATGGATATCTAGTTATGCCAGCACCATTTGTTAAAAAGACTGTGTTTTCCCCAATTAACTGACACTGGGCCTTTGTCAAATACCAGCTGGTCATATGTGGATGGATTTATATATGCGTTCTCAATTCTGCTCCATTGGTCTATGTGTCTGTTGTTGTACCAGTACCAGGCAGTTTCGACTACTGTGGCTGTGTAATGTGTTCTAAAATCAGGTAGAGTTAGGCCTCCCCCTTTCTTCTTCTTTTTCAGTAGTGCTTTATTTATCTGGGGCCTCTTTTCCTTCCATATGAAGTTGGTGATTTGTTTCTCCATCACATTAAAAAATGTAGTTAGAATTTGGATCAGAAGTGCATTGTATATATATATGGCTTTTGGTAGAATAGACATTTTTATAATGTTAAGTCTTCCTATCCATGATCAAGGTATGTTTTTGTACTTACATAGGTCCCTTTTAGTTTCTTGCAGTAGTACCTTGTAGTTTTCTTTGTATAGGTCTTTACATCTTTAGTAAGATTTTTTCCTAAGTATTTTATCTCACTGGGGGCTACTGTGAATGGTATTGATCTGGTGATTTCCTCTTCAGTGTTCTTTTTGTTGATGTAGAGGAATCCAAGTGATTTTTGTATGTTTATCTTGTAACCTGACACTCTGCTGAACTCTTCTATTAGTTTCAGTAGTTTTCTGGAGGATTCCTTAGGGTTTTCTGTGTATAAGATCATGTCATCTGCAAATAGAGATAATTTTACTTCTTCCTTGCCAATCTGGATGCCCTTTATTTCTTTGTCTAGCCTAATTGTTCTGGCTAGGACATCCAGTACAATGTTGAATAAGAGTGGTGATAAAGGGCATCCTTGTCTGGTTTCCATCCTCAAGGGAAATGCTTTCAGGCTCTCTCCATTTAGGATGATGTTGGCTGTTGGCTTTGTATAGATGCCCTTTATTATGTTGAGGAATTTTCCTTCAATTCCTATTTTGCTGAGAGTTTTTATCATGAATGGGTGTTGGACTTTTCAAATGCCTTTTCTGTATCAATTGATAAGATCATGTGGGTTTTGTCTTTTGTTTTATTTATATGTTGGAATACATTAGTTGTTTTTCTAATATTAAACCAATCTTGCATACCTGGTATAAATCCCACTTGGTCGTGGTGGATTATTTTTTTGATACGTTGTTGAATTCTATTGGCTAGAATTTTGTCGAAGATTTTTGCATCTATGTTTATGAGGGATATAGGTCTGTAATTTTCTTTTTTTGTAGTGTCTTTACCTGGTTTTGGTATCAGGAATATGCTGGCTTCATAGAATGAGTTAGGTAGTATTACATCCTTTTCTATGCTTTGAAATACCTTTAGTAGTAGTGGTGTTAACTCTTCTCTCAAAGTTTGGTAGAACTCTGCAGTGAAGCCATCCAGGCCAGGGCTTTTTTTTTGTTGGGAGTTTTTTGATTACCTTTTCAATCTCTTTTTTTGTTATGGGTCTATTTAGTTGTTCTACTTCTGATTGTGTTAGTTTAGGTAGGTAATGTGTTTCTAGGAATTCATCCATTTCTTCTAGGTTTTCAAATTTGTTAAAGTACAATTTTTCGTAGTAATCTGATATGATTCTTTTCATTTCAGTTGGGTCTGTTGTGATATGGCCCATCTCGTCTCTTATTCTGGTTATTTGTTTCCTTTCCTGTATTTCTTTAGTTAGTCTGGCCAATGCTTTATCAATTTTGTTAATTTTTCCAAAGAACCAGCTTTTGGCTTTGTTAATTCTTTGAATTGTTTTTCTGTTCTCTAATTCATTTAATTCTGCTCTAATTTTTATTATTTCTTTTCTTCTGGTGCCTGATGGATTCTTTTGTTGCTTGCTTTCTATTTGTTCAATTTGTAGGGACAGTACTCTGATTTTGGCTCTTTCTTCTTTATATATGTGTACATGTATCAATATAAATTGACCCGTGAGCACTGCTTTTGCTGTGTCCCAGAGGTGTTGATAGGAAGTGTTTTCAATCTCGTCGCATTCTATGAATTTCTTTATTGCCTCCTTAATGTCTTCTATAACCCAGTCTTTTTTGAGCAGGGTATTGTTCAGTTTCCATGTATTTAATTTCTTTTCCCTGATTTTTCTGTTATCAATTTCTACTTTTATGGCCTTATGGTGTAAAAGACCTCTTTAAAGTATTAAAGAGCAAAGATGTCACTTTGAGGACTAAGGTGTGTACCTGACGCAGGCTGTGGTATTTTTCGTCACCTCATATGCATCCAAAAGCTGGACAGTGAATAAGGAAGACTGAAGAAGAATTGACGTTTTTGAATTATGGTGTTGGCAAAGAACATCGAATATACCGTGGACTCCCAGAAGAACAAACAAATCTGTCTTGGAAGAAGTACAGCGGGAATGCTCCTTGGAAGCAAGGATGGTGAGATTTCACCTCACGTACTTTGGACATGTTATCAGGATAGCCCAGTCCCTGGAGAAGGACATCATGGTTGATAAGGTAGAGGGTCAGCGAAAAAGAGTGGCTGCAACAATGGATTCAAGCGTAGCAATGATTGTGAGGATGGCACAGGACTAGGCAGTCTTCTGTTCCGTTCCGTTGTACATAGGGTTGGTGTGAGTTGGAACTGACTGAATGGCACCTAACAACATCAGGGCACTAGTTATTAAACTAGATAAATCATCCGTCTCTGGAACCTCAGGAAACCAAATAGGAGTATTTATGTGGAGTTTAAGAGTGACATGTTTTCCCTTCAGAGTGTAAGGATGGGATAGGAAATATATAAATAGGAAATTAGACAAGTAAAGGCAATTTTCATTTTTTCCAATTTAGTTTTATTCGGTTATCTTTCAATGAATGTTATTGTTTAATTTTTAAGTTGATATAGGGAAGCTGACATATAAAATGCTTTTAAGTGTTGATTCCCTTCTCCTAATAGCTAAAATTCTGAAACTTAATCTAAATCAAATATTGTTACTACTTACAAATCATGGTTTTTTTGTTTTTTGTTTTTTTTTAGGAACACTGATTGCTCTTCTTCACCATGTTAATGATGAAGTTATTAATAATATTTATATTTTATGGACTTATAACTGGTTCTAGAGGTAACTCTTCTTATAGTTTGCCACCCAAGTTACTACTCGTTTCCTTTGATGGCTTCAGAGCTGACTATCTACAGAACTATGAATTTCCTCATCTTCAGAATTTTATTAATGAAGGTGTCTTGGTAGAACATGTTAAAAATGTTTTTATCACAAAAACATTTCCAAACCACTACAGTATTGTGACAGGCTTGTATGAAGAAAGCCATGGTATAGTGGCCAACTCCATGTATGATGTAGCCACAAAGAAACATTTTTCTGACTCTAACGACAAGGATCCGTTTTGGTGGAATGAGGCAGTACCTATTTGGGTGACCAATCAACTTCAGGGAAACAGATCAAGTGCTGCTGCTATGTGGCCTGGTACTGATGTACTCATTCACAATACCACACCTTCCTATTTTATGAATTATAACTCTGCAGTGTCATTTGAAGAGAGACTAAATAATATTACTATGTGGCTGAGTAATTCGAACCCACCAGTCACCTTTGCAACACTGTATTGGGAAGAACCAGATGCAAGTGGCCACAAATATGGGCCTGAAGATAAAGAAAACATGCGTACAGTATTGAAAGTAATAGATGATCATATTGGTTACCTAGTCCAGAAACTCAAAATGTTAGGATTGTGGGAAAATCTTAATGTGATCATTACAAGTGATCATGGGATGACCCAGTGTTCTAAGGAAAGACTGATAAACTTGGACGGCTGCATCGATCATACAAACTATGCTCTTATAGATGCGTCCCCCGTTGCTGCAGTACTTCCCAAAATAAGTAAGTAAACTTCTAGCCTAAGGATGCTGTGATTTGAATGGGGCAATTGATCGAGGATGGGGAGTTGTGTAAAATAATGAAGCTTCTGGCTTTTTGTAGTTCAGGACCACAGACAATTATACTTACT
The DNA here is from genome assembly GCF_024166365.1 of Elephas maximus indicus. Lineage (NCBI taxonomy): Eukaryota > Metazoa > Chordata > Mammalia > Proboscidea > Elephantidae > Elephas > Elephas maximus. The sequence continues at coordinate 110,876,258 of NC_064819.1, forward strand.
TAGAGTGAGATTATGTATTTTTTTCCCATAGTTTGCAAGTTTTAGGCAATCGAATTAAGGTTTGGGTTCAAAGTGATTATTTCTTTGCATTTTGAAATATTTCTTAATTATTCACACTAACAGAAAGAGGGACTATTTATCCTTAAAAACATCTGGGATTTTTGTGTGAGATGTACCTTTCCTCTACTGATTTTACATTTAGATTTCCCTAGAAAGTTAGACCCGAAAAGTATCCCCTTTCTATAAAAGGCCACCAGGGATAATCCACAGAATGAAAGAGAGGTGTGCATGCACGTGTATGTGTGTGTGGTATATAAATATAAAAAGATACACATGTATGTGTCTGTCATCAGCCCTCAGGACTGTCACATAATTATTATTGCTCTTTAAGAATTAAAAAGTGACTTAGTAGATGTCATTGTTCAGAATTTATTTCCATCTATTCAAAGCTCTTTTTTCCTTATCAGGCTACCATAACTTTTTCTTCCTTGCTATTTCTTTTTCTTCCAGATAGAACAGAGGTTTATAACCAACTGAAAGCCTGTGACCCTCACATGAACGTTTATCTCAAGGAAGATATTCCTGCAAGATTTCATTACCAACATAATGATCGCATTCAGCCTATTATTTTGGTTGCTGATGAAGGCTGGACAATTGTGCAAAATAAAACGTTAACAAAATGTAAGTATTTAGGGTATTTCTTTTGTATCCTAGAGATAAATCACAATTGTGACACTGTGTTAACGTGGTACTTTGATTTAGAGATGCTTACATGATACAACGGGTTCAATTTTTGACTAGATAATTTTCATGTATCCATTCGATAGCAGTTTATAATTAACATTGAACCCTTAGATTGGAAGGTTGGTTGTCCATTAATAAGGGTAAGAGTGCAGTTTTACTTTCTTACCGTGACTGTAGTTCCTGTCAGTAACTTTCAAGATTGGTTCTCCTGATTCGTAGAAAATAAAAAAGAGAGAAGTAAAGAAACAAAGTAAAAGGGGATTGTTGTTATTAACTGCCTTCAGGTCAGCCCCAGACTTGGGGTGACTCTGTGCACAATGACATCAGATCGTAGTGATGTGTTGGGTTTTCATTGACTGATATTTGGAAACACATTACCAGGCCTTTCTTCCTAGCCTTAGTTGGGCAGCTTTGTTGAAACCTGTTGAGCATCTTAGTGACATGGAAGCCTCCACTGACAGACGGGTGGTACTGCACTTGACGTGCATTGGCTGGGAACTGAATGGAAGGCAAGAATTCTACCACTGAACCACCACTTCCCTAAAAGGGGATTAACTAGTTCAAAGTCCTTTTTATTTTTTTGTGTTAAAAAAACTTGTCCAAGAATCCCTACGCCATTTCTCAATGATGAAATCATTTACCTGAATGCCACAAGTATTTAGAACACTGGCAATACCAGAGATTAAACAAATAAAACTCAACCAAGTAAACAAAATACATGTCAAAAGCTCTCCTAAAACTGAGGAAACTTAGAGAAGAATCTTACAAGTCTTCTTCATTCGGAACTTATTTATCCTTATTTTGCATTCAATTTGAATACTTTTTTAAAAAATCTGATTTTGTGGTCTATAGCAGGGGTCAGAAAACTTTTTCTATAAAGGACCAGATAGTAAATATTTTAGGCTCCTGGAAGAGCTAGCCTCTGTCTCAACTACTCCACTCTGCCCTCGTAGTTCAAAAGCAGCCATAGACTGTATGTGAATAATGGCATGACTATGTTCCAGTGAAACTTTGTTTATAAAAACAGGTGGTAGGCTGAATTTGGGCCTTCAGCTGTACTTTGCAAATCACTGGTTTATAGCAGATCAGAAGCATCAGGCAAAGATAAGACCTAAGGGTCAATGGAATTTATATATTATTTACATTTCTGTTATTTTATATACTGCTTGGATATGCATATATATATATGCATATGCATATATATATATGTGTGTGTATGTTGTTAGGTGCCGTTGAGTCAGTGCCAACTCACAGTGACCCTATTGGACAGAGTAGAACTGCCCTGTAGCATTTCCAAGGAGCAGCTGGTAGATTCGAACTGCTGACCTTTTGGTTAGCAGCTGTAGCTCTTACCCACTGGGCCACCAGGGCTCCATATATGTGTGTGCGTATCTATACACACACATATGTATATACATATATATACACATACATATGTATATACATATATATACACGTACATATGTGTATATATATATACACATACATATGTATATTTGTGTATGTATGTTTATAGTATTGAAATAATATGTATGTGTAATATATCTGCCTTTTTATCTTATTGGGCACGTGTTCTTTTTACTACGAAATATCTAAAGCGTACAAATAAAGAATAACAAACACTGATGCACTCATCACTCAGTGACCTATACTAAATATAAAAGTGGAAGCTTATTAAATGTAACTAGTATACAGTAAAAGGCAAAATTTGTTTAAAAAAAAAAAACTAAAGATTGGGCATCTGGTATGGGAATTACATCAAGGACTATCACGTTTTTTCTTTGAGTCTGACTTTTATTAGACTAACAAGTTGGAGTCATCTGGTTAGATTTCACATTCAATTTAAGAATGCCTTCTGCAACATTCTCAGTTATCTGGCCCTGCTGATGTTAGGGTATTTGTTAACTGTAAGTAAACCAGTAGGACATTCTGTAATCTTGTTTCTTATATTGTATCGCAGGAGCAGTTGAAATAGGTAAGGCTGTAGATTCACTTCTTCCTCATCCACTGCCTTACTCACTTCTGTTTCCCCACTTATCCCGGACCCTCAGCTGTACCATTCTTGCTATCACTGGTGCTGTGTGCAGTGGGCTTTTGCAAACGGTGCTGGAGATTGACAAGTGGAGTAAGTGGGGCTAGGGCTGAAACATAAGTATATCAGGTTGAGAAGTAGTGTTAAAGCCTGAGGCCATGAAAGATTGGGAAAGTGGTAGATAAGGGGGAGAGAAGGATGTGAAATAGGAAGTGTGGCCCAGTAGAAGAAAATGGAAATTTTTATTTCTGACCCCTGCCTGGTGCAACTCACCAGAATGTCAATGGATGGGAATTATACTGGCAAGAATCTATTAATACTTATATTTTGTTGTTGCTCTTTAGTTGCCATCTAGTCACTTCCAGCTCGCAGAAATCACATGCGTTACAGAGTACAACTGCTCCACAGGGTTTTCTTGGCTGTAATCTTCATATAATCACTAGGCCTTTTCTTCCACGGTACCGCTGAGTGGGATCAAGCCACCAACCTTTAGATTAGTAGTCAAGCTCAAACCATTTGCACTACCCACGAACCTGTACTTACACTTACCATTGTTGTCAAGTTAATTCCAACTCATGGTAACCCCATGTGAGTCAGAGTAGAACTGTGCTCCGTAGAGTTTTCAATGGCTGATTTTTCAGAAGTAGATTGTCAGGCCTTTTTTCTGAGGTGCTTCTAGGTGGGCTTGAACTGCCAAACTTTTAGTTCGCAGCCAAGTGTGTTAACCATTTGTACCAGCCAGGGACTAGAAAGAAGTCATTTTGTGACAGAAACTCTGATCTTGTTCACTAACATCATTTTTTTCTTCTTCAGTAGGTGACCATGGTTATGATAATTCATTGCCTAGTATGCATCCGTTTTTAGCTGCCCACGGTCCTGCATTTCACAGAGGCTACAAGCACAGCACCATTAACATTGTGGATATCTATCCAATGATGTGCCACATCCTGGGATTAAAGCCACAGCCCAATAATGGAACCTTTGGTAATACGAAGTGTCTGTTAGTTGACCAGTGGTGCATTAATCTCCCGGAAGCCATTGGCATTGTTATCGGTGTGCTTTTGGTGTTAACCACTCTAACGTGCCTCCTAATAATCATGAAGAATAGACTGTCTGTCCCACACTCGTTTTCCCGACTTCAGCTACAGGACGATGATGATGATCCTTTAATTGGGTGACACATGCTGAGGGTTTTTGTAAAGTGTCTTCAGTTAGTCACAAAACTAAGGATACACCCAAGGAATGGTATTGTAACTACGAACAAGTCACTCTGAAAGACAAAAAAGCTAGACCAAGCATGCTAACGTTTTTTGTTTTTTATCGTGTTTGGTGCATTAGCCAATATAAATAACCCTGACTATAGTAAAAATTGCTTGTAAATCATTATTGATTAACACAATGTATTTCTCTACCTAGAAACATCTTTTGAGAAGAATACTCCCTCTGCTTTTTTGTTTGTGTTTGTGTGATAAAGATGAGATACATCTTTAAATGAGACCATAACAAAATTTAGTGGGAGTGCATTTATAATAAATTTGTATATTTGTAAATGGAAGGACAGAAATCCTTACACAGTTCTTGAATTTTGTGTATCAGGGAAGAAATGTTTCCTATATTTTTATATTTATATTTAATAGAGTTTGTATCCCAAGTAAACACTTGAGGTAGGAAATTCTCTGTAGTGGTTCATAAGATTGGTTAACCAGGTGGATGAGATTGAGCATATGAATAAATTATTTTAAGGAAAGCTATTTAAAAAAAAAATGTCATACAAAGCCTCATTTGTTACCATTGTGTCTTTTTTAAGACACATAAGCTGTTGCAGTCTTCCCGTTTTATATTTTGAAGATAATTGCTAATAAGAAATTCAGAATGGAGAAAAGTACTGAAGGCATTTGGTTAATGCTTTTGTGTAAGTTATTTAACTGGGTGTGTTTGCCTGTGTACACACGCACAGATGTCTTGACTTATAGAAGGAAGTCAAAAGGTGAATTGGGCTATAGTTAGGCTTTCACGTTCCTGTAAAACACAGCTCTCAGGAAAGGTTATTTTTGCACTTCATATTTGTTTACTTTCTCCTAACTCACAAGTTAAAATCATAGTTTAAAAAAAAAAATCATTAATTTTCTTTACCATTTTTAACTTTCTCAAGTTGTTTATTGCAACAGAAAGTATCCAAGTGCTGCAGAGAAATTTATCACCTGGTTACAAATCTGGTTTTGCTTGAGTCCGGATGAGGAAGAGAGACCTTTTTGCCTTATATCTTACTCATTAGGGCAGTTAAGAGATTGAAAATGGAGTGTGTGTACCACTTGACCCTTCACATCATTCATATGTACATCAGAGTAAACTGAGAACTCTGATAACGTTCAATAGCCTGAGTGCTGCCTCTGCTTTTATTCTCCAGTCTTTGGATCACAGAAATAATCACTCTGCTTGTATCTTTTAACATGCTTGTTCAGAGTCAAGGATTTATTGTGAAGAGCTATCATCCTACTTTGCTAGGTGGTACTGTCTAATAATTAAAAATTAATATGAAGAAACTGAGTTACAACAGACCAGGTTTTATCTAGCAGGGGAAAAACTGGGTTCAAGAATCACTCAGGACTTGAGACAAGCAATTAGTATTCATACTGTGATCTTTAAAGTTTCAACAATATGAAATAAATTTGGTCAGTGTTTTGCAGTTGCAAAAATAATGCACAGTGAATATGCAGCATAATTAAAGGTTGGTTATCTGTGATGGTGAAGACTAACAGTGATGCCAGTGAAACATTAATTCATCTTCTTGGATTAATGCTGATTTCCAGAGCCTGGTCTCTGGTGCCTTTTGCGTTTGGAGCCCTTGAGAGGTCTTTCCATACGTTGTATAAGTAATCCATGCTACTGATCATAGGAGCTGATTGCATTAAGAACACCATAATAGATAAATGAAGTGAAACCAATAGGAGTAATTTTGCTTCTTGGCAAATTTTGATTTTTTTTTTTTCCTTCACATAAAACAGTTACGCTATAGGTTAAGAGATCATTTGAATGAAAGAATAGAAAAATTCCTTTCTAATTCAGTTTTAATTTTTTAAAAAATAATTTAACTGTCACATTTAAAGATTTTTTTTTTCCTTGAAGTAGTGGACATAATTTGAAGTGTCCAAAATAGTAGCAGAATATTTTATACTAATTGGGTAGATCTTGGTCTTTGCAGTGGTGTGAGTTTTAGTGATTGCTTTAGCTTGGTTGGTGGTTATGAGTTTCAGGTACACGGAATCCAGCCTGTAAGTGGGTTTTACATGTGATGGAATAAGAAGGGATGGCCTGTCAGTGTCTTAACCCTTTTAACAAAAGACATTTACCTATTTGTCTTTCAGTTCATTCTCAAAAGATTAACTTTATTTTAAATGAGATAACTTGCTTTTATATGTATATGTTGATGGGATGAGAAGAACAGTATTTGATAAAAGAAAAGTTTATTTATTATTATATTGAACTTTTGTGTTAATTGGTGTCTTTAAAAACACCACTGTCCAAGCCACTGACTCCTCTAGTACACTGAGAAAATCTTTTGGTAAAGCTAGCCTTTTACAGTAAGGCTTCTATATGTATTTTTTCAAATAATGGACTAATACGCTGCAATGCTTTTGGGTGGTAGAAAGTGTTTGGCTCCAGAAAACATTCAGTTGCTTCTGAGAACAACAGCCAGAAGTAACATGAAAACTTTTGATTAGGTGTTTTCTTGTTAATTCAATCGGTGACTGCTTTCAGAATAGTTAAGTATATTTACCTATAAAATAGGGACCATTCTGCTGCTATCATTAATGTACAAGTTCTCAGGAACAGCAATAGGATAAAATGTTTTTGAGTGCTCTGCACTATATAGGCTTTGTGTTGTTGTTCATTTGGGCTTGGTATAAGTATTTGAAGATCAGAGTTCTTGGAACATTGAAAGATTAAAAGTACATTAACTTATTCTTGGGTGGATCCCTCTCTTACTTGTACCTAACAAGCTTTAAAGATGATTGCATTTAATTCCTTTTATTTGGAGGACTTACTTCATGGCGAATGCACAAAGCTACAAATGAAGGACAAAGATGAGATGGGAAGTGTGTATTGTCAATTTCTAAAATAGTGTGTAAATAAGATGTCATGAGTGTGCTTTAAAGAAATTTATATGTAGTGCCTTAAAGTAAAAATATATTTTGACTATATTGTTTGAGTTCATAGTTAATGACTTTGCTTATGATTAAAAATTTTTATGTGAATAAAATCTACCAAAACATTCTGGTTGTAATTGTTAAATATAAAGTATTAATTTCAGTATCATCGATAATTTACTTTCTTTTATGATATTTTATGATAGAATGTTGACATGACTTAGTAATACTACATAAACCTACATAGACAAAACCAAAAACCAAAACCCAGTGCGATCGAGTCGATTCTGACTCATAGTGACCCTATAGGACAGAGTAGAACTGCCCTATAGAGTTTCCAAGGAGTGCCTGGCAGATTAGAACTGCCGACCCTTTGGTTAGCAGCCGTAGCACTTAACCACTACACCACCGGGGTTTCCAAACCCCCCATAGGCATTGATATATAGGTGTTTTCTTGTTAAATAAAAAAAATATATATATATATTTTATATATAAATATAAATATTTATATATATATGTAAATATATATATTTTATATTTATATTTTTTAGTCAGGATTAAGTGTCTTACATTTAATGATTTTTAAAACACTGTGTAAATACACAGTCGAGCATAATGAAATCACTGGAAAGAAAGCCAAGGTGGTTTTGCAGAGCTTCAAGAACTCATTTATTGACTTAGGGTAGATGGAAAGATTTCTGAAAAAGCTGATTATGAAACACTGGGATAAGAGAGGTGGTTATATTTAACTGTGCTTCGTACATAGCCATAAGCGTCAGATATCTTGTCTAATATATATTCAGCAGTTTCCTCTAGTAAAACAGTGATTAATTCATTTCCTGCTTTTCCATTCAGTGAACACTGCTAGCAACTGGGAAAACAAAAGAATAAAACGCATTTTCTTTACTCTGGGAGAGAGTTCTGTAGCACTTCAAAAAAAACTTCATGCCAGCAAATTAATTACGTCTCTTCACAGTGCAGCTCACACTGCTGAGATCCTTGGATCCAGAACTATTTTCCAAGCCTTCTGCTTCCAGAAGTTTGGATGCCTTCTTCTCACCCCCAACCTTTGGTGCCTGTGCTTGGATATCATTGCAATCTTTCACTGAACTCTCTCAGCCTCTCCCCATCTCCCCTTCCCCTCCCCCCCCCCACACTATTGCTTGAGAGAATATGTGAGAATCCAAATGAACCAGTTGGGTCCTGGAGCCCTGTCACACAAAGACACTGATCACATATATGTAGTTATGTATCCTAATGTGTACACAGGTGATTGTTGTTGTTGAGGTCCTCTGACTCTTGTCCCATGGTTAAAATTACCTGGGAGCCAAAGGCAGAGTCTATCCAAAGAGCAAACAAACTGCTGTGCAGGACTTCTCCCTTTCTATGCATCTTCAGTCTCCAGCCTCTGAAATCTGATTTCTACTGTCGGTTTACTGAACCTTGTGAGTTTTTCCACTGTCAGATCTATGACAATGAATTACAGATACGTCTCCACCTAGACCTCCTTCCTGAGTTAAAAATCTGAATTGCTTGTCACCTAAACATTCTTTTCACATCTACTATGTTTAACCTCAGTTTCACAGGGGTGGTAGAAAAGATCAATAGAAATTAACCCCCAAATAAATCTAGGTAAGCTCACTATACAAATGTACATCTTATGAAAGGGTTGCTATCAGATCAGATCCAGTACTGTTGCTTCACACATTGTATGAATTGTCCATTGAGGAGAGTGAATGTTTTTCTCATGCAACATTTCGGTGAAGGCAAGCTGTTTTTTTTCTTTTGAAATCTGAGAAGGACATGTGGGAGTTCTGCTTCCAGTAAGGTAGACCAATTCAAACCAGCCCTCTTGTTGAAAACTAGGAAATAGGGACAAAATATAAAAGATCTTTGCTAAGGCATTGAGGAATTACCAAGAAATTGAAGAATCGAGAGACCAAGATGCGGAAGGAAGAAAACCACAAAGGGAAACCTCTAATGGCATTTGCCAATTCTAGAAGAGGCAGCTGAGACACTGAGAAGCTAATCAAGGAAAAGGAGAGAGGGGAGAGAAAGCACAGATGTAAAAAAAAGGGGGGGAGCAGAACATTTTTAAAACTCAGACCACACTAATAGAAATAAATTTGGAAATAATAGGTGAAATGGGAAATTTTCCAGGAAAATATAATTGAACTTTAAAAATGGGATGGTGTCAAACCTTCTCTAACTTCAGGGGGAGAAAGGCGAATCAAGATCAGCATCAGCCCAAAGCTGAATCCTATGAGGAGTAGGTCAGGCATACCTCTACTCTCCAATCTTTTAGCTATTCTGACACCAGGCATCCCTCTCACAGCATTCTACTTCTCTGCTGGGTTCAATGATTTACCACAATGGCCACACAGAACTCACAAACTAAAGATTATGGGTTTATTAGGGAAGTAAGGGGTTAAAATTTAGGGCCAACTTCGAAGGAACAGGAACAACTCAGGATACGGTTTTTCAGTCAGGACAGTTTTTTTCTTGGCCTTTTGCCAGACCCTCATTGAGCATGGCTTCTGCCACCAGGCCCTCGTACTAGGCCTTGGCCCTCGGGCCTCAGCCCAGCCTCTGCCCTGCTCCTGAAGGTATTCCATACAGGTTTTTAGCTCTGCCAATGAGTGCCCAGAGGCACCCCACTCTGCCAGCGAGCCTAGTGCCCAAAGGCGCACGGCTCTCTCACTCCGTGGGTCAGCAAGCCTAGTCTGCCAGTCCTGTGCCATCTTCAATGTTACAGTTCTGTTTCCTGGGTCTAGGAGGTTCTCAGTGCAGGAACCCAGTGTCCAAAGGACATGCTCCGCTACTGGTTCTACCTCTTTGTGGTAGCGAGTTGCCCCTCTGCCTCTGGGATTGGCTCCCTTTCAAGCCTAGAGGGGTGACACAACTGGCCAATCGCTTACGAGGGCTTCAGGCATCTTATCTATACGGTCCCACAAGGGTTCTATGCACCTTATTTGCATTATGAGCAGGCTTCCTAATCCCTTGATGGGCCACAAGTACTTTATTTGCATAGTCTCAGCCAATCATCTTGTGGGAGTTACCAGACCATGACTAGAAGGGGCATATACACCACATGAACAAAATTGACTCGAGTAGAGAAAGAAAATGAAAACAAACCACTTTCTGTATTGAAAAAATTAGGGAAGTTATAGCTATTGTCCACCACTCATCTGTCAGTTTGTTGTACTGTGGTAGTTTGCATGTTGTGACACTGGAAGCTATGATGCAACTAATCTTTCAAATACCAGCAGGGTCACCCATGGTGGACAGGTTTCAGCGAAGCTTCCAAACTAAGATTAGGAAGAAGGACTTGGCAATCTACCTCTAAAAAACCTGGCCAGTGAAACCTTATGAATAGTAGCAGAACATTCGCTGATGTAGAGCTGGAAGATGAGCCCCTCAGATTGGAACGCACTCAAAATATGGTAGTGAGGAGCTGCTTCCTCAAAGTAAAGTTGACCTTTAATGATGTGGATGGAGTAAAGCTTTCAGGACCTTCATTTGCTGATGTGACATGACTCAAAATGAGAAGAAACAGCTGCAAACACCCATTAATAAGCAGAAAGTAGAATGTAGGAACTATGAATCTAGGAAAATTGCAAGTTGTCACAAATGAAATGAAATGCTTGAAGATAGATACCCTACTTGGTATTAGTGAGCTGAAATGCACTGTTATTGGCCACGTGAATCAATCATATGTTCTATGCTGGGAATGATACATTGAAGAGGAACAGCGTCACATTCATTGTCAAAAAGAACAAGATCTGTACTGAAATACAACTCTGTCAGTAGTAGGATAATATACATATGCCTACAAGGAAGATCAGTTAATATTACTGTTATTCAAATTTATATACCAACCTCTAATGCCAAAGATTAGGAAATTGAAGACTTTTACCAATTTCTGCAGTCTGAAATTGATCAAACATGCAATTAAGATGCATTGATAATTACTGGTGATTGGAATGTGAAAGTTGAAAACAAAGGATAGGTAGTTGAAAAACATGGCCTTGGTGATAGAAACAATGCAGAGATCGCATGATAGAATTTTGCAAGACCACGACCTATTCATTTCGTATACCTCTTTTCAACAACAGAAATGGCAATTTATAATTAATTATACATGTGGACCTTGCCAGATGGAATACACAGGAATAAAATGGACTATATCCGTGGAAGGCAACAATGGAGAAGCTCAATATCATGTCACAACAAGGCCAGGGGCCAACTGCAGAACAGACCATCAATTGCTCAAAGCAAGTTCAAGTTGAAGCTAAAGAAAAAAGAAGTCCAAGAGAGCCAAAGTACAACCTTGAGCATAACCCACTTGAATTTAGAGACCATGTCAAGAATAGATTTGATGCACTGAACACTAAAGATGGAAGACCAGATGAGTTGTATGATGACATCAAGGACATCATACATGAAGAAAGCAAAAGGTCATTAAAAAAGACAGGAAAAAAAGAAAAGACCAAAATTGATGTCAAAGACTCTGAAACTTGCTCATGAACGTAGAGTAGCTAAAGTTAAAGGAAGAAATAATAAAGTGAAAGAGCTGAACAGAAGATTTCAAAGGGTGGCTTGAGAAGACAAAGTAAAGTATTATAGTGAAATATGCGAAGACATACCACATTGGGCAAATCTGCTGCAAAATACCTCTTTAAAGTGTTAAAATGCAAAGATGTCACTTTGAGGACTAAGGTGTGCCTAACCCAAAAAACCCATTGTTGTTGAGTTGATTCTGACTCACAGCGATCCTATAGGACAGACTTGAACTGCCCTATAGGGTTTTCAAGGAGTGGCTGGTGGATTTGAACTGCTGACCTTTTGGGTAGCAGCCGAACACTTAACCACTGCACCACCAGCGTGCCACCTAACCCAGGCCATGGTATGTTCAATCACCCATAGCCATGCGGAAGCTGGACAATGAATAAGGAAGAATGAAGAAGAATTGATGTCTTTGAATTATGGTGTTGGTGAAGAATATTGAATATGCCATGGACTGCCAGAAGAACGAACAAATCTGTGTTGGAAGTACTACAACCAGAATGCTCCTCAGAAGCAAGAATGATGAGATTTCATCTCACATACTTTGGACATGTTATCAGGAGGGATCAGTCCCTGGAGAAGGACACCATACTTGGTAAACTAGAGAGTCAGTGAAAAAGAGGAAGACCCTCAAGGAGATGGATTGACACAGTGGCTGCAACAATGGGCTTAAACATAGCAATGATTTTGAGAATGGTGCAGGACCAGGCAGTGATTCATTCCGTCATATATAGGGTGGCTATGAGTTGGAACCAACTTGACGGCACCTAACAACAACAACATACAAAGACCCGGAGTTAGAAAATGTACAGGCAAGAACACACTAAGAACTTCTCAAGCTGAAAGAAATGAAGAAAAAATTCAAGCCTTTGGTTACAATATTGAAACAGTGTATGGGCAAAATATTGAACAACACAGGAAGCATCAAAAGAAGATGGAAGTAATACACAGAACCACTGTACCAAAAAGAATTCGTTGATGTTTAAACATTTTCGTGGGTAGAATATGATCAACAATCAATGGTATTGAAGGAAGAAGTCCAAGCTGCACTGAAAAAAAAAAAAAAGGCACTGGCAAAAAACAAGGCTCTTAGGAACTGACGGAATACCAACTGAGATTTTCAATAAACAGGTGCATCACTGGGGGCGCTCACTTGTTTACACCAAGAAATGTGGAAGACAGTTACCTGGCCAACTGTCTGGGAAAGATACATGTTTGTGCCCATTCCGAAAAAAGATAATACAACAGAATGCAAAAATTATCAAACAATATCAATAATATCACACACAAGTTAATTTATGCTGAAGACAATTAGAAAAAAAATGGTTGCAGCAGTACCAGACAGGGAACTGCCAGAAATTCAACCTAGATTCAGAAGACGACCTGGAACAAGGGATATCATTGTTGATATCAGACAGATCTTGTCTGAAAGCAGAGAATACCAGAAAGATGTTTGCCTGTGTTTTATTGACTATACAAAGCCATTCAACCGTGTGAATTATAACAAATCATGGATAACATTATACAGAACAGGAGTCCCAACACTTAATTGTGCTTATGCAGAACCTGTACATAGTCCAAGAGGCAGTCTTCTCAGCAGAACAAGAGTGTACTGTATGGTTTAAAATCAGGAAAGGTTTGTGTCAGGGTTGTATCCTTTCACCATACTTATCCAGTTTGTATGCTGAGCAAATAATCCGAGAAGCTGGACTATATGAAGAAAAACATATCATCAGGATTGGAGGAACATTCATTAACAACCGGCGTTATGCAGAGGACACAACCTTGCTTGTTGAAGGTGAAGACAACTTGAAGCACTTACTGATGAAGATCAACGACTATAGCCTTCAGATGGATTACACCTCAACATAAAGAAAACAAAAAACGTCACCACTGGACCAATAACCAACATCACGATAAATGGAGAAATGACTTAAGTTGTCAAGGATTTCATTTTACTTGGATCTACCCATGGAAGCAGCAGCCAAAAAATCAATGCATTGCATTGGGTAAATCTGCTGCAAAGGACCTCTTTAAGTGTTGAAAATAAAGATGTCACCTTGAAGACTAAGGTGCACCTGACCCAAGCCATGGTATTTCCAGTCGCATCATATGCATGTGAAAGCTGGATGATGAATAAGGAAGACTGAAGAATGTACACCTTTGAATTGTGGTGTTGGCGAAGAATATTGAATATACCATGGGCTACCAAAAGAACAAACAAATCCGTCTTGGAAGAAGTACAACCAGAATGCTCCTTAGAAGCAAAGATGGTGAGACTGTGTCTTACATACTTTGGACATGTTGCCAGGAGGGATCAGTCCCTGGAAAAGGACATCATGCTTGGCAAAGTACAGGGTCAGCGGAAAAGAGGAAGACCTTCAATGAAGTGGATTGACACAGTGGCTGCAATAATGAGCTCAAGCATAACAACGACTGTAAGGATGATGCAGGACCAGGCAGAGTTTCTTTCTGTTGTGCACAGGGTCACTATGAGTAGGAACCGACTTGATGGCACCCAACAAGACTATTCAGTAGTCAAATCTTCAAATCGGGATTTTAATCTTTTCATCAATGTTACAGAATTTACTTTCTTCTTACTACTAAAAGAATATATCATCTTCTAAAATGAATGTGATTCAACAATCAACGTAAATGTACAGATAGTATCTGAATAAAAAACAAAACCAAACCCGCTGCTGTCAAGCTGATCGAGACTCATATCGACCCTATATGGTTTCCAATGAGCTGCTGGTGGATTCAAATTGCCTATCTTTTGTTTAGCAGCCAAGCTCTTAACCGCTGTGCCACCAGGGTTCCAGTATATGGATAGTAACGCTTTAAAACAGAATAATTACCACCTTTTAGTCACTATACGACTGTCTCAATAATGCATATGCTTTCATAGCTACGAAGCAAGCCAACATGAGCACTCACGTATTCCAGAGGCCAGGCTTCTTGGGGAGTTTGCTACTTATCATCTGTAAGTCTCAACTTGTATACCTATCATCTATTTCTAGTGATTCCATTCTATTATTGAGGTTTTATAATGAAGTAAAAATTAGGAGTCAATATTCTTGATTGGTATTGTATTTTAAAAAATAATCCATTCACCTTTATTTTAGGAAGCACTTCAGTTACCTTTTTTTTTTTTTTTAACTATGTCACTTTTGTTGTTCACATCTAATTTTTCCTTTCTGATGTCATTTTATCTACTTATTAGCCAATTGGTCCATAAATATGCATCAAATCACATTGTTTATGGGCCATGTGTCTGTGAACTGGTTTTCTATTTTCTTCAAGTAAACCATTTCTTTCCAGGGTTCCTCTTTCCTCTAAGAAGCCGTAGGAAATAGCATGCCTCTCCCAAACTTCTTGTTTTCAGATTACGTGGAAGATCTAAAGCACAGCTTTAGGCTGTTGGAATGAGAGGGGCTGAGATGAGCAGGCAGGTAAAAAATACTAACCAGGAGGTAGAAGTCTATTTGTGAACTTGCATTTATCTTTGATTCCACTTGATTTATTTGGCAGATTGTATTCAAATATTTCTTGAAATAGGGCTATAATCTCATCTCCTTTGTGTTTCAATACCTAATGCCTCAATTTTGCTAGTCTTTTCAACGTTTTGCACCTTTTTCACAGCCTTGAGAACTCTGTGGAGCAGATCTATTCTGCACATATGGGGTCCCTATGAGTTGGAATCAGTGGCAACTAACAACAAAAAGGTACCCTTTAGCATTGTTCTGGGTACAGTGTGAACATCCCAGACATGGGCTGGTCTAATTTTTTTTTTTAGCTTCAGACAGCTCTTTCCAAGCCTTAATTGGCCCATGTTTTACCTACCTACTACGGTTTATGCTTTTTCCAACTCTGAATCTGCAAATGCTCAAATTTGTAATATGCTTGTGCTCTGTTACTACATGTTGCCAAAAGAAAAAAAAAGAGAAAAAAATATTTAATTTGACTTTTAATGTGATTAATAGTGATTTTGTTTTCAAAGAACCAAATAATTACAGAACAAGAGAAAACATTACTGAGACGATGCCCGATCTCTTACTTCTATTCAGGCTATTGCCGGACTACATAGGAAAGAAATATATATTTATGGTGCCCCCATTCTTATAAAAATCAGAGTACAATGACTAAACAGGAAATAGCAATAATTTTATGGCAGAAGCAATTATGTTTAGAATGAAACCATCAATATTTGTGTGGGAAAAATAAAATGAAAACCATGTCCTTTGGAAAAATATGACAAGGAATATCCACAAATGTAACCTGCTGTTAGGAATGCCTTTCTCCAAAAATCAAGGTACAAAGGTTGTCACATTTAATTTTAAACAGTTTTCACTTTCTTCTTGCCTTCCCAGTATAAAGAGATAGATTTCTACATTGCTCAGTAATTATTGGAAATGTCATTCACTTTGAACAAGTAATCATGTGTTCTGTGGCATGGGCATAAAAAGTTGTCTTTTTCAACTAAATTATAAGACATAATTGTCCGTAAAGTACATTTCAAATAAAAGTACTCTTTAGGAGAGTAATTTAAAGTACAATATAGTAAATACTTCAAATAGTGCAAACTTGCTTTGTAATACATTCTATGTGCCACGTCAAATAAAGCAGGATCTTATCTACCCCTAAACTAAAGAGAACATGGACATACTTTCACATTGTTAGTCTTTTGCAATTATTTGTATTTTGGTCCATGTATGTGTGTGTGTGTGTGTGTGTGACAGAGAAAGAGAGAGAGACAGCAGACACTATCTGTGTATCTATATAACTGCTTGATGGTCTGTGCACATGTCTGAAATGAGTTTCCTAGAATTTCAAGCCTTTAAACACAAATAATTATGAACTCTCCATTTACAAAGTAGCATTAGGCATGTAGTAATGGTTGAGCTATTTCAGCCTGCATATCTTGCAAGTCAGGTATTTGGCTGTGAATTAGATGTTTAATGAAAATCACAAAAAAGACAATAACTATAATGCTACCAAGAGAGACCCCTATGAAATAAGCATATGACTCTTCTTGTTCATATTCTTTTGGTTTGATACTACCATGGAGGAGGGTAGTACTCTTCATATAAGGAGTTGTTCTTGGAGTTGCTGAATTGAGCAGATCCTGGACATTCTGGAAGGATCCATTGTGTGGCATGGCAGTGATATTGAGGAGGTGGCACAACAGTGGGTACAGATCTGTGGAGTTCATGGATTCTTTTGTGAAATTGTTTCTGAAGGCAGGACCGTGGGCTAAAAACATTGGATGCATTTCTGGTAATGCATTATCATAACCGTGGCTACCTACTATAAAGAGAAAATGCATGAGTAAGTTAGCCAGCCAGATGGCATTACAATGGAAATAATTATTGTAAGGTCAAGTTCTGAATCTAAATTCAAATTTTATATAATTTGACTTTAAAAATCAAATAATCTTACAATCTCTGATGTTAACATCACGATTCTCTACAGGAAATGAAAAGTCAACAAGATCACGAATCTTTCTTTCGTACTAACACTACCTTAAGCAGCAGAGGGAAGACAGGTAAAAAAAAGAAAAGCTGAGCCAAGTTAGGGGAAAATGGGAGTAATCCTTTTTTTTTTTTTTTGGTGGCAGGTGAGGAAGATGGCTGTTAAGCTAATATTCAGCGAACACTTATTGGATACCTACCATGCTCCAGTTATTGTTCTAAAGATAAAGGTCCTCTTAGTCTTAGGCAGGCATTAAACACCTAAATTAATAATTGCCAGTAAAGAGGGAAGAAACAAAAAGAAACCCAGCAGAAACTACAAAGATCAGACCCTTAGTTATAGCTACAATCCACTATTAAAAATCAAAGGTCAGGACTGGTGGGTAGAGTGGGAAAATACTGACTTTGGAGGTTCAAATCAGGATCCAGTTTAGCATCATGTGCTTTAGTATGGCTATAAATAAAGTAAAAACTTAAGGGGTCTTCTGATATACCAAAAAGTGATACAAAATTGAAGGAAGAGTAATGGTCCATTTTAAAGATGTGTACGCAGTGTACCGGGAGAGTGCAAGGCAAAGGAACTACTGCTGATAAAACGGCAACCTAAGATAACTAAAAGGCTTTATTTTGCATGTTGGAATTTTAAATGGGATTCGCATTATATTCTAGATGGATTCTAAATATATTTAGTGGAAACAACTCCAGAATTGTTTCGTAAGGTATTAGGAAAATATTTCTTGACATATTATTATCCATGCCAAACATACTTCTTTCTAGAAATGTCTCCAATGTGTAAAGCAAACCTGGCCTATATTTGGTAGAACCAAAAGATCAAAGAAACTAGAAAGCTATCTATCGCAAATAAAAATAAGGATTAAGTTTTTTATTCAATTAGAATATACAACAAACACGGAATGGAATATAGTTTACAAATTTCAGTTATGTTTTTCTCAGGAACAGAACTGATACAATTATCAGTGTATACCACTGTATATATCCTTGGCCTGATGGTTTCAAGTGTTTCACTTTTAAAAGGTTACCTCCTTTTAAAGCGATTCATGTATAACACTAGTTATCTGATTAGTAAATAGATAGTTATATTAGCCATAGTACCCACTTTAGCAAAAACCAATGCTAAATGGAAAGCAATGCTCTAATATACTCACGCAGAAAGTCATCTGACTTATTCTGTAAAATATACCACCCTTCGTCAGCCACTGCTATGATTGGTTGAATTCGATCGTTGTGTCTGTAATGCCATCTTTCTGGAATCTCCTCTTTTTTGTAGACAGTAAGATTAGGATGCGCATGAGCTAGAGCTTCGTAGACTTCATCAAATTTACCTAAAGAGAAGGGAGGAGAACCACTCAGAAGAAGATACAACTACGGGCAACGGGGGTCGATTAACGTTTCTTAAATGCAGATTCCCCGCATGTGGGGTGAAAAGCCAGCAAGCTGAACGTAATGAAATATAGCAGGCATTTATGTGGAAGAACTCCCATGCCCTTTGAGGAAAGAATCCTGAGGGGAAAACAGAGAACAAATAAATTTTCTGTTGTATGTAAATTCACCTTATAGAATTAAGGTGACATTTTACAGAACCAGAAGTCTCTAATCTCTCTGATTTAAAGACTGAAATACACGCACAAATACAAACACACGTAGGTATTAACTAGTGGCATTTTTTTTTTTATTAAGTAAAATGTCTACGGTACTGCAATACACACCAAATCAAAGAGTTAAATTCTGGCAGTTCTGAATGCAGGCATAGAGAATTTCTAGATGAGAAACTATTTTAAGTGGGGGCTGGGCGTTTTTTGGGGGGGGGGGCGTTAGGAGGAAACCCTGGCGGTGTAGTAGTTATGTGCCAAGGCTGCTAACCAAGAGGTTGGCAGTTTGAATCCATTAGGCGCTCCTTGGAAACTCTATGGGGCAGTTCTACCCTGTCCTATAGAGTGGCTATGAGTCAGAATCGACCTGACAGCAATTGGGGTTAGGAAGGCACAGACTGTGGGTGGAAAGCAGCCTGTAAAATGGAAGGGTCCTCAAAACACTGGTGGTGGTGCAAATGCAGCAAACCTGGGCACTATATTTAATCTTTTCCTTTTGTCTAAAATCCATCTGTCGGGGCTCCCTCCCTGCCTCCCACACTACAGTAACGAAACACCATTACAATTTCCATTACATTATAAATGGAAATTTATACATCATAAATTTCCATTACAATTTATAATGGAAAAAGAAGGGTTATGTGATTTTCTTAAATTTAACAACAAAAAACTTGCTGTTTTAAATCAAATTTGTTGAACACTTTGTGTGTGGCTGCACATGCATATATTAACATCCATTGTTTCACATGGTTCCCTTAATTTTCTATAAGGGATATAACTCTCATTTTTGAGGTATTCCAGCTTTTCGAAACCAGTTCTCTCATTTGAGACCTAAAACCAAACCAAACCCATAGCCATCGAGTCGATCCCAACTGATAGGGACCCTACAAGGCAGAGGTGAACTGCCCCATATTGTTTCCAAGGAGCTGCTGGTGGATTCAAACGGCTGACCTTTATTTAGTTTAGCAGCCAAGCTTTTAACCACTGAGCCACCAGGGCTCCATTTGAGACCTACGCCAACCTAAAGCCAAAAAACCAACCCATTGCCATTGAGTTGATCGCGACTCATAGAAAACGGATGTGTTAGAGAGTAGAATGGCCCCACAGGGTTTTCTTAGCTGAAATTTTTATGAAAGCAGTTTGCCAAGCCTCTCCTGTGCTGCCCCTGGGTGGGTTTGAACTGCCAACATTTAGGTTAGCCATTGATCACAAACCGCTTGCACTGCTCAGGGACTACCCCTACAAAAGGTTATGATAAAAGACAGAAGAGCAGATCTGAGTCATGCTCTACCACTTACTATGTGAACTTGAGGATGGTAAAAATCTTTTTAACTTGTTTACCTATCTTTAAAGGATCCCTGGTGATGCAATGGTTAAGCTCTAGGCTGCTAAACAAAAGGTCAGTGTTTCCAACCCATAGCCTCTCCGTAAAGATTTGTTCTTAGTTGTGGTCGAGTTAGTTCTGACTCATAACAACCCTATGTACAACAGAACTAAACACTGCCCAGTCCTACTCTATCCTCACAAACATTGTTGTGCTTGAGCCCATTGTTGCAGCCCCTATGTCAATCCATCTCCTTGTGGGTCTTCCTCTTTTTCGATGACCCTCTACTTTACCAAGCATGTTGCCCTTCTCCCGAGACTGGTCCTTCCTGATAACAGGTCCAAAGTAGGTGAGACAAAGCCTTGCCATCCTTGCTTCTAAGAAGCATTGTGGCTGTACTTCTTCCAAGACAGATTTGTCCCGTCTTTGGGCAGTCCATGGTATATTCAATATCCTTTCCCAGTACCATAATTTAAAGGCATCAATTCTTCTTTGGTCTTCCTTATTCATGTCCAGCTTTCACATACGTACGAAGTGACTGAAAATACCACAGCTTGAGTCAGCCACAGCTTAGTCCTAAAGGTGACATCTTTGCTTTCCAACACTTTAAAAGGTCTTTTGCAGCTGATTTGCCCAATGCAATATGTCATTTGATTCCTTGACTGCTGCTTTCATGGATGTTGATTGTGGATCCAAGTAAAATGAAATCCTTGACAATTTCAATCTTTTCTTCATTTATCAAGATGTTGCTTATTGGTCCAGTTGTGAGGAACTTTGTTTTCCTTATGTTGAGGTGCAATCTCAACAGTAGGCTGTAGTCTTTGATCTTCATCAGTAAGTGCTTCAAGTCTTCTTCACTTTCAGTAAGCGAAGTTGTGTCATTTGCATGTCACAGGTTGTTAATGAGTCTTTGTCCAATTCTGATGCCTTGTTCTTTGTCATATAGTCCAGATTCTCAGATAATTTGCTCAGCATACAGATTGATTAAGTATAGTGAAAAGACACAACCCTGAAGCGCACCTTTCCTGACTTTATTTACACCATGTGGTATCTCCTTGTTCTGTTCTAACAACTGCCTCTTGATCTATGTACAGGTTCCTCATGAACACAATTAAGTGTTCTGGAACTCCCATTCCTTGCAATCTTATCCATAATTTGTTATATTCCATACAGTAGAATGCCTTTGCATAGTCAATAAAACACAGGTAAGCATCTTTCTGATAGTCTCTGCTTTCAGCCAAGATCCATCTAACATCAGCAATGATCCCTCATTCCACATCCTCTTCTGAATCCAGCTTGAATTTCTGGTGGCTCTCTATCGATGTACTGCTGCAACTGCTTTTGAATGATCTTCAGCATAATTTTACTTGTGTTTAATATTAATGATATTGTTCAATAATTTCTGCATTTGGTTGGATCATTTTCTTTGGAATGAGCACAAATATGGATCTTTTCAAGTCAGTTGGCCAGGTAACTGTCTTCCAAATTTCTTGGCATAGATGAGTGATCACCTTCAGCATTTTATCCATTTGTTGAAACATCTAAATAAGTATTACATCAATTCCTGGAGCCTTGTTTTTTGCCAATGCCTTCAATATGCCCTGGACTTCTTCCTTCAGTACCATCAGTTCTTGATCATATGCAACCTCCTGAAATGGTTGAACATCGACCAACTCATTTTGGTAGAGTGAGTCTGTGTATTCCATCTTCTTTTGATGCTCCTGTGTCATTTAATATTTTCCCTGTAGTATCCTTCAATATTGCAAACCGAAGCTTGGATTTTTCCTTCAGTTCAGCTTGAGAAATGCCGAGAGTTTTCTTCCCTTTTGGTTTTCTAACTCTAGGCCTTTGCACATTTCATTATAAAACTTTACTCTGTCTTCTTGGGCCGCCCTTTGAATCTCCTGTTCAGCTTTTTTACTTTATCATTTCTTCCATTTGCTTTCGCTACTCTATATTCAAGAGCAAATTTCAGCGTCTCGTCTCATATCCATTTTGGTCTTTTCTTTCTTTCCTGTCTTTTTAATGACCTTTTGCTTTGTTCATGTACGATGTCCTTGATGCCATCCCACAACTCGTCTGGTCTTGGGTCATTAGCGTTCAATGCGTCAAATCTATTCTTGAGATTGTCTCTAAATTCAGGTGGGATATACTCAAAGTAATATCTTGGCCCTTGTGGACTGGCTGTAATTTTCTTCAGCTTCAACTTGCATATGAGCAACTGATGGTCTATTCCTCAGTTGGCCCCTGGCCTTGTTCTGACAGATATTGAGTTTCTCCCTCATCTCCTTCCACAGATGTAGTCGATTTCATTCCTATGTGTTCCATCTGTTGAGATCCATGTGTGTAGTCACCGTTTATGTTATTGAAAAAAAGGTATTTGCAATGAAGAAGTGGTAGGTCAAAATTCTATCATGCGATCTCCAGCATGATTTCTATCAAAAAGGCCATGTTTTCCAACTACAGATCCTTCTTTGTTTCCAACTTTCTCATTTATTAAAATCACCAGTAATTATCAATGAATCTTCATTGTATGTCTGATCAATTTCAGTCTGCAGAAGCTGGTAAAAATCTTCAACTTCTTCATCTTTGCTTGGTGCATAAATTTGAATAATAGTCATATTAACAGGTCTTCCTAGGTGTATGGATATTATCCTATCATTGACAGCATTTTACTCCAGGATAGATGTCATTCCTCCTCAATTTGTCATTCTCTGCATAGTAGACTATATGATTATCTGATTCAAAATGGCCAATCTCAGTCCATTTCGGCTAAGGCCTATGATATTGATCTTTATGCCTTCCATTTCATTTTTAATGCTGTCCAATTTTCCTAGATTCATACTTTATACATTCCACAATTAATGGATGTTTGTAGCCATTTCTTCTCATTCTGAGTTGTGCCACATCAGCAAATGAAGGTCCCACAAGCTTGAGTCTATCCCTTCGTTAAGGTAAATTCTACTTTGAGGAGGTAGCTCATGCCCTGTTGTTTGAGTGCCTTCCAACCTGAGAGGCTCATCTTCTGGCACTATATCAGACTATGTCCCACTGCTATTCATAAGGTTTTCACTGGCTAATTTTTTCAGTAGACTGCCAGGTCCTTCCTAGTTTGTCTTAGTCTGGAAGCTCTGCTGAAACCTGTCTACCACGGGTGATCATAATGGTATTTGTCATACAGGTAGCATAGCTTCCAGCATCACAGCAACGTGCAAGTCACCACAGTATGACAAACTAATAGATGAGTCATGGCCATAAAGATTACACCCTAGGAAACCCTATGGGGCAGTTCAACTCTGTCATACAGGGTTGTTATGTGTTGGAATTGACTTGATGACACACAACAAGAACAGCAATAACCTATCTTTAAAATGAAGAGAATTAATGCCTTGGTGACAAAGCTGATATGAAGATTTGAGGAGGGGTTTATAAAAAGTTGGAAGTATTTGTATTACTTATCCTATTTATAAAAAAAAAAAAAAAGTTGCCATTGAGTCGATTTCGACTCATGGCTACCCCATGTGTCTCAGAATAGAACTGTGCACCATGGGGTTTTCAATGGCTGTGATCCATCAGAAGTGATCACCAGGCCTTTCTTCTGAGGTGCCTTTGGGTGGATTTGGACCATCAACCTTTTGGTTAGTAGTTTAGCAATTTGTGCCACCCATGGACTCACCTCATTCATAGCTAAGTGAAATAAATCTTAGGTTGAACAGAAGTCTTCTGATGTCTGGTTCATAGTTACTTCTCCTTCCTGTATTCTGCTATATGTAGCAGAAGATACTTCCCATACTCTCCTTCATACAAAGAAAGTTCTAACCAAGTAGGCTATAGAAGGCTTTAGGGCTTCCGTGAAATCACTGCAATTGTATGCAACTTTTGTATGTATCTTCCCTCTCAATTTTTCTGAGACGGGAGGCTGTAGCTTTCATCACAGTACATGACTCAAAATGGCTAAAACCTACAATGTATTGTTGTTGTTGCTGTTGAACCGATTCTGACTCATGGCAGCCCCATGTGTGCAGAGTAGGACTGCTCCATAGGGTTTTCAAGGCTGTGGCCTTTTGGAAGCAAATCACCAGGTCTGTCTTCCGAGGCACCTCTAGTTGGATTCAAACCGCCAACTTCTCACTAGTAGTTGAGCACCTAACCATCTGTGCCACCCAGACAGCATCAATTTCAATATTTTAAGAAAACGGAACTAATTAAACTCTGGGAAAAAGAGTCTCTTTTCAGTCTAAGGATTGAATCCTGGTATATTACCATGACACAGGCATGCATGCTTTAAAGACACAGAGATAAAAAAAAATCCCCATTCACTTACTCTCACTGTACAATCTATACGAGAAAAGGGAAAATGCACATCTTGCCTCAGTTCACCATTCAGGTCAGATTTACCTTCTTTTGGCAAGATGGCTGCTACTGGAGATTGGTCAATGAGGATATAGTGGTCTTTATCCAGATACTGGTCAAGTTCTATTATCCTGTTCTCAGAACACTGTGTCATTCCATGATCGCTTGTGATGATTAGGTTCAGGGTGTTCCACAAGTTTGCCTTTTTTAACATTTTTATGAGATAGCCTAGCTTGTTGTCAATATCTGAAATGACTGGCCCCATGAGTGGACTATCAGGCCCCAAATGGTGGCCCATGTCATCTGGGTCCTCCCAATACAGAAGACCAAGATTAATAGGCTCTTTTGATGTAAACCATTCAATAATTTTGTCAACTCTATCTTCAAATGAAACAGACTCATTGTAAGGCATGTAGTGAGTGGGAAAGCTCTTGTGTATTTTTACATCTGTTCCAGGCCACATTGCCGCACCACTAGTATGTCCTGCCCTTTGATTTGTGATCCATATTGGTGTTGCTTCTTCCCAAAACTCAGAATCATAAATATTCATGTGATCCAAGGAGAAAGACTTGTTCAGGATAGGATCAAACATGTCATTTGAAACAATCCCATGACTCTCTGCAAAGAGGCCAGTTACCAAAGTATAAAAATTAGGGTACGTCTTTGTAATAAAAATATTAGTAACTTGCTTCACATGAACACCGTATTTCATAACATAGTGAAAATGGGGTGTTGGAACTTTATATAAGTAATCCCAACGGAATCCATCGAATGAAACTAGCAGAACCTTTTGCTGGTCTGGGTGTAGGGAAAGTGTAGTTGCAAATGTTAATGTAGCAAGTATGAAGGATGCCCAGAGAAGTTTTGAAGTCATGTTCAAAGTGCTTGATCAGTTCAGCATAAAACAATCTGTAGAATAAACATATAGAAGTTAATGGCAACAATTCTGCTACATTCACTTTACCCCAGACTGAAAGTGCCAGTGTTTAGTAATCCCAGTTATATCGTAAATCACAGCCTATAAGAATTATGTTGCAGAACTCCATCTTACACTAGAGACCTGGGGCTATCTGTATAATAAAGCTAAGAAGTTTAGTTGCATTATAAAACCTTTTTTATGCTTTCCAAGAATTTATCAAAACATTCTCAAAGGAATTATTTAAGTTCCCCAATAGTATTTTAAAACAATTTACATACAACTTTTCAGAAACATTTTCAGGTTGACCCAGACTTCTGACTTCTGGTCAGAAACATTTTTATATAGTCAAATAGCTGTAAACACATTTAGCATTATAGCTAGACCAATTACAGGAATTTAGCAACAAGTATCATTAGCAAATCCAATAATGGTGCTTTTTTCTTTTTTAATACATCTCTATTTTTAAAGCCAGCCCCTTTATGTTCAGTTCATCATGGCTAGAGATGGACCAATGAGAGGAGAAAACAGATGAACTTGGCTTCTTCAATTGAAATCAAGTTCGTGACATTCAAGTATGTTTATGAGATGTAAGGTACATTCATTTATTAATAATCAAAGCATAATCTCTTCTTTAAACTAAACAATTAGTTTATGGACTAAGTATAACAGAAACATAATTCTGAAATTTGATGTTGACCTTCTTAATGTGAAAATTAGTTAATATTTAATCTTATCAGTGATCTGTGCAGAAAAAGCACTTCTCAGGATTAAATCTCTTCGGAGCAAAAAAAAAAAAAGTTTTAATTTGCATATCTTTCCAAAAGCTTTTATTCTACTTGTGAAGTTATTAGCTAATGTGGATAAAGGATAGATATGTAAATTTTGCCAATTATCATCAGGCTTGAACTTCAAGCAAGGATCTTTTGTTCCTGTTTTTTTCCTGCCCATTCTTGCATGAAGGTATTTACAAGTCCACCAAAACTTGGATCTAACAATACTTTGTGTTAAGGAATCTCTGAATTTGTCTTTTGAAACCTCCTAATTCAAACATACTAAAGATATGTTTTAACCTCAGAAAATAGACCCTGCCTTGCCTTGGTATAAGTAAATAAAAATTGCTTGGCAGGCTTGCTTTGCCATCAGAAGGACAAGCTATGTATCAACTATATATTACCTTGAGCAATAATTTTATTTTGTCTGGTTTTTAACTGTTTTTTTCAACCTAGGACATTACTTAAACTGAAGTTGTTTTAAGTATAGATCTCAAGACAAAGATTCAAAAACTAAGTTAAAAAAGATTTCTTAAATGGCAATAATTTTTCCGATTCTGGAAGGAACGTTAAAAATCAGTTCCAATAGGGAACAGCGGATATATATACTGCTGTATCAGGCTAAGGACAGTGGTTGCTCTCTCGCCCCTTCTTCTATTTTCTTTCCATCCTTCCTAGCACAGTGAAGGCCAGAATCAACGACGTGAACACTTGATTTTCTTCTATTTTAGTAGATTAATGCAGCAATTTGGGGTAAGCAGGAGAGAATGGACTCTGGGAAACGAAAGTAAACTAAGGCTAAGTGCTGTCTAAGGCTTAGGAATGCTTGATAAGAAGAACCAACATTATCACGTCGATGACAGAAAACAATGAACAGCGAGATGGGGGTGCACATTTCCCTGCATAAAATGTTACAGAATGCAGTGGAGTCCCTAGATCTGTATCTAGATTTCACCGGTCTGCTTTCCAGTTTCTCCTCCCCTGCAATCCTTCCCGTACCGACAGCCACGGAAATCTGGAGGGAGGGAGCACCAAGAAAAGGGAAGGAAAGGAAAAATAAAGGAGTAGTTCTGTGTGGAGCAAGGACAAGTCAGCTGGAGAGGGGCCCATCGCCCCATCTACTGCACTGGGATTCCGTCCTAGCCAACCGGGAGGGTCGAGGCGTAGGGTAAATTCTTAATTCCCGGACATCGCGACCACCGAGGCCCGCAGATACCTCAAACAGGGCTCTGTGTATGTGTGCAGTGGAAAGAGGGGTGACAGCTTTGGGGGCCCATAGTGTCCATGAGGGTCCCCGGAAAGCAAGCCGCCCACCCTCGCTGGACTCTTACCCTCGCAGCCATCAGGT
Organism: Elephas maximus indicus; assembly: GCF_024166365.1. Lineage (NCBI taxonomy): Eukaryota > Metazoa > Chordata > Mammalia > Proboscidea > Elephantidae > Elephas > Elephas maximus. Next base: position 110,903,543 of record NC_064819.1, read on the forward strand.
CAGTCCTCATCTGCCTGGGGCAATGGGAGGGGAGGTGGCGGGATCGAGAGGCACCCCCCTGAACGGGTAACTGCTCACCTGCCCGCAGCCTCTGCGCAGAGCACCTGACCAGCACCGCCCCCTCTCCGCCGGCCACGCCCCTTGGCTCCCATTGGTTATGGCAGGATTGTCACCGCTGCCGGGGTTGCTAAGCAAAAGCCAGGTTCCCGGGAGTGGCGGGATTTCCTGTCAATCAGCGGGAGCAGAGGCGGGCGCTGGCTGGGTTTGGAGGATGGAGGAGGCGGGACCCAGAGGGAGCAAAGGGCCCTTGAGAACCCAGCTGGGAGCTCCGAGGGTTGTGGAGACCAGCGCGCCTGTCGCTTCCTCCTCGCTGCAGTCCTCTCTGTGACTGACCACAAAACTTTCCTGCGACGGTGCTTTTTCTAGACAGGCAGTTGTACTGTCGTCAGTGGTGCTGAGAGATTATAATGCGCTACCCGAGGGCTTTGTGTACTCAAACATTCATTGTTTTTGTTAAAAGTTACTTTTTTCCCTTTATCTGATCTCTCACCTCAAGCTTTCTTTTTCTTCTTTATCTTATATTGACGACGCCAGGATAGGAGAGCTTACACACCATCTTCTTCGTTCTGAGGGACACCTGAGCAGCCAAGGGTGCTGATGAGATGATGAATTTTTCTTTAACTCATTTTCTTTACTAGTTGGTATTATCTTCTTTACCTTAAACCCAAAACCAAACCCATTGCCGTCGAGTTCATTCCGACTCATAGCGACCCAACAGGACAGGGTAGAACAGCCCCATAGGGTTTTCCAAGGAGCGCCTGATGGATTTGAACTGCTGAACTTTTGGTTAGCAGCCGTAGCTCTTAACCACTACGCCACCAGGGTTTCCTTAGGGTTTAATCTAGTCATCTCTCAATCCAACATCTCTTCAGGTTTTTGCAAAGGTCTTTGAAGGATCTGTGATGTGGGTTACTCAGTGAGGTACCTGAGAAAGCATAGATGAGATCGAGCGTGGCTCAGGATAGGTCAGTTTGCACCCATAGAGAGGCTGGTGGGCTACTCTGGTGATTGCACCTATGTCCCAGACTCTGCTTCTTGCTCTGGTTTCAAATATGCATTATAGCTAGAACTTCAGGTCTAACTTCTCTTTCAGGGAATTTCCAACTTTTCTGTTTTTTTAAATTAGTCGATTATGACTCATGGTGATATCAGGTGTGTGAGAGTAGAACTGTGCTCCATAGAGTTTCCAATGGCTGATTTTTCAGAAGTAAATTGCCAGGCCTTTCTACTGAGGCACCTCCGGGTGGACTCAACAGCCAAACTTCTGGTTAGCTGCCCAGCACATTAACCTGTTGCACTACCCAGGGACTCTGGATCCCAACTCTACTTATCATAAATTATAGTAGTGACATTAAGCTCCCCGAAATGATTTGTTCAACTACACAATTCCCAGCTAAATTCTGACCACCCTGCAACGGGCAATAATATCTTCTTGGTTGTCTTAATAATAAGAGTTTCGACACTGAATTAGACCGTAAAACTGAAAGCATACGGCAACAGTGGCCTTGGCTGCTGTCTGCAGCTCATTCTCCGTGTGCTTGGGCTGTAAAATGAATAGATGTTCCTGCTGATTTTAATTAAATGGGGCAAATACTTTGGAAATCATTTTTCTGTTTGTTTTGCTTTGCTTTGCTTTGCTTTGTTTTTTCCTTCAGCTTCAGATAGAGGTACAGTTCCTGCCTCAACACTCACTCCCTTCTCACTGGGCCATACCACCCAGGAGGCATGGAGGCACTCTTCCATGGCCCCTACTTTGAGGTGAGCTGACTTAATTGTTTTCCATATGTGGGATGGAGATTAAGGGGGAGCAGTAGCAGACCCAGTGATAGTGCAGTTATACAGGTTGTTCCAAGTCCCTAAAGCTCTGTCCTTTGAAATTGCCCAAGCTTGGAACACAGTGATGCAATCTTATAAATATTTGATCCCCGAAAATAGTCCAACCCTGTGTTCTCCAAAAACACTCAAAGAACAACTTGTGCTAACCAGAAAGCAGTAGTAGTAAAAACTGGCCTGTCTTTTATATGGGTCATTGAACACTGTCTGACTCTGGTCAGATGACAACCTGCATTGCACTGCAAACCTTTATGGAAGGCATGATTGTATTCACCAGCTCCCCCTGTGAAATGGGCATGGCACAGCTGTTAGCCACAGCACACAACTTGGAAAATGACTGGTGAGGGGCTCAGCAAGTGCCAGATACACTCTGGCTTAAATAGCATAGAGAAAGGAATGATTTAAAAACCATGGAATTCTTGCTTACGCATCTCTATCTGTGGTACCTGGCCTCAGTCTCTGTCCAGTTGCAGGAACTGTTCAACAAATGGCAGAATAAGCCACAACCTGTTATTGACTGTAACTGTGTTATTTTATATTATTTGAACTCATATAATCATCACTGGAGCCCTGGTGCAATGGTTAAGATCTCAGCTGCTAACCAAAAGGTTGGCAGTTCAAACCTACCCAGCAGCTCCACCTCCATGGGAGAAAGACCTGGTGATCTGCTCCCGTAAAGATTACAGCCTAGGAAACTCTACTGGGGCAGTTCCACTCTGTCACATAGCGTCGCCATGAGTCAAAAATTGACTTGATGGCACCTAAAAACAACCAAGTATTAAAGTATAATAATGACCATATGACCTAGCAATCCCACTCCTAGAAATATACCCTGGAGAAATAAGAGCTGTCACATGAATAGGCATAAGCATACCCACGTTCATTGCAGCACTGTTCACAGTAACAAAAAGATGGAAAAAATTAAATGCCCGTCAACAAATGAATGGATAAACAAATTATGGTACTTACACACAGTGAAATACTATGCAACAATAAAGCACAACAATGAATCTGAGAAACATCTCACAATATGGATGAATCTGGAGGGCATTATGCTGAGTGAAATAAATCAGTCACAAAAGGACAAATATTGTATTAGACCACTATTATAAAAACTCAAGAAAATGTTTAAACACAGAAAAAAGCATTCTTTGATGGTTATGAGATTGGGGAGGGCGGGGAAGGGGAAATTGCTAACTAGATAGTAGACTAGTGTCAACTTCGGTGAAAGGAAGGACAACGTACAATACAGGGAAAGTCAGCACAAGTGGACCGAAGTAAAAGCGTTGAATTTTCCTAGACACATGCAAACACTTTGAGGGACTGAGTAGCTGGGGCTGGGTCCTGGGGACCATAGTCTTGTGGGACATCTAGTCTAATTGTCATAACATAGTTTATAGAGAAAAAGTTCTACATCCCACTTTGGTGAGTAGCATCTGGGGTCTTAAAAGCTTGCTAGTGGCCATCTAAGATACATCTATTGGTCCCATCCCACATAGAGCAAAAGAGAATGAAGAAAACCAAAGACACAAGGAAAATACTAGTCCAAAGGACTAAAGGACCACATGAACAAAAAACTCCACCGGCCTGAGGCCAGAAGAACTAGACAGTGCCCAGTTACTACCAATGACCGCCCTGACAGGGAACATAACAGAGAGTCACAAGCAAAACAGAAGAAAAATGTAGATCAGAATTCAAATTCATGGAAAAAATACCAGAGTCTGGAGGAACCCCCCCAAACTATAGCCTCCAGATGCTCTGCTAACCCAGAACTGAAACCATCCCCAAAGCCCACTTTTCAGACAAAGATTAGACAGGACTATAATACAAAAAATTAATACACATGAGGAACATCCTTCTTAGTTCAATCAAATATAAAAGACCAAATAGGCAACTGCTGGCCAAAAGCAGGATGAGAAGGCAGGAAGGGATAGGAACTGGACAAATGGACACAGGAAACCCAGGGTGGAAAGGGGAAGTGTGCTGTCACATTGTAGGGATTGTAACCAGTGTCACAAAAAGTATGTGTATAAATTTTTGGATGAGAAGTTAACTTGAGCAGTAAACTTTCACTTAAAGCACAATAAAAATAAATAAATAAAGCGTAATAATGAAATGCGCGAAGACCCGGAGTTAGAAAACCAAAAGGAAAGAACACATTCGGCATTTCTCAAGCTGAAAGAACCAAAGAAAAAAATCAAGCTTCGAGTTGCAATATTGAAGGATTCTATGGGGAAAATATTAAATGAAGCATCAAAAGAAGATCGAAGGAATACACAGAGTCACTGTACCACAAAGAATTGGTCAATGTTCAACCATTTCAGGAGGTAGCATATGATCAAGAGCTGATGGTATTGAAGGAAGAAGTCCAAGCTACACTGAAGGCATTGGCAAAAAACAAGGCTCCAGGAATTGACGGAATACCAATTGACATGTTTCAACAAACGGATGCAGTGCTGGAAGCACTGACTCATCTCTGCCAAGGAATTTAAAAGACAGCCACTTGGCCAACTGACTAAAAGAGATCCATATTTGTGCCCATTCCAAAGAAAAGTGATCCAGCAGAATGCAGAAATTATCGGACAATATCAATAATGTCACATGCAAGTAAAATTTTGCTGGAGATCATTCAAAAGCGGTTGCAACAGTACATCGACAGGGAACTTCCAGAAATTCAAGCCAGATTCAGAAGAGGGCATAGAACAAGGGATATCATTGCTGATGTTAGATGGCCTTGGCTGAAGGCAGAGAATATCAGAAAGATGTTTACATGTGTTTTATTGACTATGCAAAGGCATTCAATTGTATACCAAAACCAAACCCATTGCCATCGAGCCAATTCCGACTCATAGCAACCCTGTGAGAGTAGAACTGCCACGTAGAGTTCCCAAGGAGCACCTGGTGGATTCAAACTGCTGACCTTTGGTTAGCAGCCATAGCTCTTAACCACTACTCCACCAGAGTTTCCTCACTTGTGTAGATTGTAACAAATTATGGATAACATTGTAAAGAATGGGACTTTCAGAAGACTTAATTGCGCTCATTGGAAACCTATACATAGACCAAGGGGCAGTAGTTCAAACAGAACAAAGGGATACTGTCTGGTTTAAAATCAGGAAAGGTGTGCCTCAGGGTTGTATCCTTTCACCATACTTATTCAATCTGTATGCTGAGTAAGTAATCTGAGAAACTGGACTATAAGAAGGAGAACGTGGCATCAGGATTGGAGGAAGACTCATTAACAACCTGTGATATGTGGATGATACGCAGGTTTGAGGCACTTAAAAGCTTGCGAGTGGCCATCTAAGATACATCTATTCGTCCCATCCCACTTGGAGCAAAAGAGAATGAAGAAAACCAAGGACACAAGGAAAATACTAGTCCAAAGGGCTAATGGACCACAGGAACCAAAAACTCCACCGGCCTGAGGCCAGAAGAACTAGACGGTGCCCAGTTACTACCAATGACTGCCCTTACAGGGAACATAACAGAGTCACAGACAAAACAGACTATAGCCTTCAGTATGGATTACACCTCAGCATAAAGAAAACAAAAAATCTCACAACTGGACCAATAAGCAGCATCATGATAGATGGAGAAGTCAAGAATTTGTCAAGAATTTCAATTTACTTGGATCCATAATCAATGCCCACAGAAGCAGCAGTAAAGAAATCAAACAACATGTTGCATTGGGCAAATCTTCTGCCAAAGATGTCTTTAAAGTGTTAAAAAGCAAAACTGTCAATTTAAGCACTAAGGTGCACCTGGTGTAAGCCATGGTATTTTCAATCTCCTCATACGCATTTGAAAGCCTGACTATGAATAAGGAAGACCCAAGGGGGATTGATGCCTTTGAATTATGGTGTTGGCGAAGAGTATTGAATATACCATGGACAGCCAGAAGAATGAACAAATTATCTTGAAAGAAATATATCCGGAATTCTCCTTAGGAGGGAGGATGGCAAGATTACGTCTCACATACTTTGGACATGTTATCAGGAGGGATCAGTCCCTGAAGAAGGACATCATGCTTGGTAAAGTAGAGGGTCAATGGAAAAGTCAAAGACCCTCAATGAGATAGATTGACAAAGTGGCTGCAACAATGAGCTCAAACATAGCAAGACAGTGTTTAGTTCTGTTGTATATAGGGTCACTATGAGTCAGAATGGACTCGATGGCACCTAAAAACAACAACAATCATCATTAAGCTAGTCATTGTTTTTCTGAATAATGGATTAACAGAAGAACTAACCTCAAAACCCATGAAAGAAAGAATTCTCACCTGCGATGGCCACCCCCAAATATTCATGAATTAGTCCTAGTAGCATTTGACTTTTAATGGTCTGTTTTCTGTGTGTAGAGGAGCACATTATTAGTTCAGTCTGCAGGATATAAGAACTTGCAAGTGCAGGAATTCCTTGGGCCCCCTACTCTGCTAGTTTTCATGTTCTGCTTCATGAAGTCAAGTCTGGAAATAGCACAGCAAAGAAATCATTATTTCCTAGGCTTGAACTGAATGTCATTTGTTCAGTAAGTCAATTCAGACTCATAGCGACCCTATAGGACAGAGTAGAACTGCCCCGTATGGTTTCCAAGGAGTGCCTGGTTGGATTCGAACTGCAGACTTTTTGGTTAGCAGCTGAAGCTCTTAACCACTATGCTACCAGAGTTTCCAAATGAGTTTAAACCAAAACAAAACCAAATCCATTGCATCAAGTCGGTTCAGACTCATAGTGACCCTATAGGACAAAGAAGAACTGCCCCAAAGTGTTTACAAGACTGTAATCTTTACGGAAACAGACTGCCACAACTTTCGTCCTTGGAGCGACTGGTGGATTTGAACTACCGACCTTTCCGTTAGCAGCCAAGAACTTAATCACTGCACCATGAGTCTAGAATATGCAGAAAAGGCAATTGTATTTTGGTATTTGGTTTGAGGCCCATTTGACAGGACATATCCTCCCGTTGCAGCCGAGTCGATTCCGACTTATGGTGACCTTATAGGACAGAGTAGAACTGTCCCATAGAGTTTCCAAGGAGAGCTTGGTAGATTCAAACTGCCGACCTTTTGATTAGCAGCTGTGGCTCTTAACCACTATGCCACCAAGGTTTCCTGCATATCCTCAGAAGGAGCCAAATACAGAACCGAGTACATATTTGTGGTATATGAGTGAAAACATTTATTTGAGACCACTTTCTTATTCCATTGTAAAGCACTTCAGTTCCTTAGAAGCCAAAAGGTGCTTAAAATAATTCTTTACTTTCTGCTTCTATCTTCAACCAGGACTTTTAACCATTTTCTATTAGGAACATTTGAGTCAAAGCACAGATAATATAATTTAACCTCACTATATATATATATATATATATATATATATATATATATATATATATATATATATATATATATATATATATATATATATATTTTATATTTATTTAGAAAAGTACTGGCTCATTGTGGGTACTGATGAATGTGACTAAAGGTATTCCAATTCTGCAAATTTACTGTGAGCCTGGGAGGAACTAAAAATATCATCTGACTCTCAGATCAAAAAGCCGTTTTTTTCCCCACTCTAGGTATTTACATTTAAAATTCAAATATATACATCCTTTGCAACTATGTGTCACTTGGGGGTGGACTGGTTTCTTTTAAGTGTTACTCATCATGAATAGGCAAAACAAGCAGCGGTTGCTTTATGTTTCTTGTGATGAAAGGGGTGAGGGAAGACATAGGAGGGTTCTTTCTGCTCCATCCATTAATTGCTGCAATCTCATAACTGGAGATTTATCACTTTGCCTTAAGGCTTCTCTCCCAGGAGGGAAGCCATATCCACCTTCACTAGACATTTACATACATGTGGGTGTGACTAAATCTTTCTGACTTGCTCGGATTAGCATAATTTGCATTTTGAGAGATAAGTAAATCAAGGGGGCACCCCTAATGAAACAGAAAAAGGAAAATAAGAGGGAACAAAATCAAACCTGACATACCTCCTGATTTTGCTGAAAGCTGAAAGCTTCCACCATCATTAAGCAGCAAATGCACGCAAGGGAAGTGTATTCGTTTCCCACGGCTTCCGTAACAAATTGGGTAGGTTGAAACAACAGAAGTTTATCGTCTCACTGTTCTGGAGGCTAGAAGTCCAAATATGAGGTGGCAGCAGGGCTATGCTCTCTCTGAAGGCTCTAGGGGAAGACCCTTCCTTGCTTCTTCACGCAGAAGACTGTGTGAAGGCCTCCTTCACCTGCCTGTCTCTCTGTGTGTGTCTCATCTCTTTTTTTAAGGACAGCAGACAGATTGGATTAGGACTCAGTCTACTCCAGTATGACCTCTTATTAACTTAAGTGATAACATCTTCAAGGGCATTATTTCCAAATAAGGCCACACTCACAGGTAACTTGGGGTTTGGGCTTCAACATATCTTTTTAGGAGACACAATTAAATCCATGAAGTCTAAGGCAATAAAAAGGACACTTTGCTTATGGAGGCACTCCAACAGTCTTTCATTTTCTGAATACTTTTTAGTCTACAAAATTCATATGAAATGTTGAATTATCTGATTAAAATTTTTGAAGATTTGCCATCTTTCAAGTCGCTTTTATCCTCAAACGTTTTCAAGTCATTGTCTTCTCTGTACCTGTTGTTTGATTTCACACAGGACTCTATGCCCATGTCTCTCTATGGGCCACCTACGGGCTTTTTTCCTTTTCTGCTTATCACTCCCACCACTCCTCTGTCAGCATCTTCTACAGACCTTCCTCTTTATCCTTCTGCTGCAATCTCCCTGCAAACATTCAATCTTACCTTTTCCCTAAAACCCTCATTCTTTTCTTCCTACATCTGAGAAATGAAGCCTTGCCGAAGAATATTTTAAAACTTTATGATTCTGGGGCTTGTGTCATTGCTTCTGCAACCAGACTTTAGGTTGTCATTATGTGCCATTGAGTCAATTCCGAGTCGTAGAGAACCTATAGGACAGAGTAGAACTGCCCCATAGGGTTTTTTAGGCTATAATTTTTACAGAAGCAGATCACCAAGTCTTTTCTCCTACAGAGCAGTTGGTGGGTTCGAACTGCCAACCTTTCAGTTAGCAACCAGGCACTTTAAACATTGCATCACCAGGGCCCCTGGAATTAATTCTGCCGGTACAACATTCAAGGCAAAGAACCAAATCACTAATATTGTACACCCTCTCTCCCAACAGAGGACTCCAGAGACCAATATTTTCATAACCTCAACGCCTGAGAAAACACTCACCAGCAATATTCACCCTATGCTCACCTCCACATTGTTTTCTACTTATTTTTCTCTTACCCAACATCCTATGACAGCCCTCTTTTCTAAACTCTTCCATTTTGTCCTCTGGGATCTCTCTCCCCCTTACTTCCCTGCCCCATGGTGGACAAACTCCTTAATATTCTCAGTCTTTCCTCTTTCTCCAACTGAGGCCACTGCTCCTCTTACAGGCCTTTCAAGTGGATGGTTGCTCCTTCTCTGACACCCAAGCACTTCAGGAACATGAGGTACAGAAGCATCTCCTTCATCCCCTAGTGCGCTTTCCAGACAACGCGTTCTCCATCTCCATCTAAAACCCTATACGCCTTCTCCCATCTTTGACGGTCTCATCCATCAGCCTTGTTAGTCACTCCTTTTTTTTTTTTTTCCACTGACTACTTCAATGTAATGTCTCTATATGTCCACTCTAAGCCCTATCATCGTCTTAAGAAAGACCTCAGCATTCACCGGTCTCTTATATTTTAGACCTCCTCACTTCTGGTGAAGGAACTCCACTTCAACCATCAACACCCACAGCCTTACCCTGGCCATCATTCACTGGAACCTCTAAAATACTAAATATTAAATTCCAATGTGTTACCCCTAACATCACAACTTCCTTACCTTCTAGGTTTCTCAAAGGGAGGTTATTGAGGTTTCTATCTTCTACAACATGCTAAACCAAACCTGTTGCCATCGAGTTAACTCCGACTCACAGTGACCCTACAGGACAGAGTACAACTACCCACAGTGTTTCCCAGGAACAGCTGGTGGAATTGAGCTGCTGACCTTTTCATTAGCAGCTGAGCTCTTAACCACTGTACCACCAGGGCTCCCTACAGCATGCTAACCAAAAACAAAAAAAAAATAAAACCAAAACCCTCTTATTCTCTCCTCTTCCTACCTTGAATTCCATAGCCCAGCACTTCAAACACCCTCTTGCCAATATTTTTAATCCCCTCACCCATTGTCTTTCTGCTAGTCCTTCCACGAAAAATCCAAACCCTTTATCTAGCCAATGGTTCACTCACAACTGCACCTTTGGATGTGGTTAGAGGAAAATCATGCAGGGATTGGTGCTTGTGTAAAATCAAGATCTCCAAATTCAACCATGTCCGCACCAGTTGCAAACCGAGCTATGTTTCTCTCCCATTCTTTATAATAACCATTTCAAACCACTTCTATTCTTCTCAAACCTTTGACTTCCACCAGGGTAAGAATGGAGTAACAAAACTATTTTATATTTGCAGAGTCCTTAATAGTTTTTGAAGTATCTTTTGAAGACGTGCACTAACATTCTCACTGTCAATCACAATGTTCAGTAAGAATAGACGGCTTAACCAAAGCTGCATATACACAATTTTAAGTTCAGTGCGAAATACAGTATTTTATTTATATATATATATATTTATATATATATACATATATATGCAAGAGAGAAGCCAGAAGAAAAAAAGGAGGGGGGGATAAAGAAGTACGTGGGCAGAGAAATTACTTCTGACTAGAGAAGACATTGTGATTCCACAGTGGTGGTGAGTGGTGGGTGGATCATGAAGAGGCTTGAATTTAAGCAAGGCCTTAAACGATGGGTAGTATTTCAACAGAGCAGATGTAATAGACAAAGAAGATAGTAAGCAAAAGCATGGGGTATGGAAGCACTACTTACATTTGGGAGCCATGAGTGGGCATTGAAATCTGGGCAAGGAATTTGAAGTCTGGCCTGGGCAGTGGAGGGGCTGTTGAAAGTTTTGAGGAAGGACACATCATGACCTGAGCCATGAAGATAATTTTTTAATCACCAGTGATGCCAGATAGCACACTGTTCCATCACCTTGACATTTCATTAATATCAGCGTTTATTTGGTGTTGAAGTCAACATTGCCTCTTTGCCTTACTCATTTGGCAGGAACTGCCAGTTCCCATGTCAGAGCCTGAAATATATACTTTGGTTTTTTTGTTCAATGTGCATTGAGAGGTGGTACGTTTCTCTCTCCTTGTTTTTCTTGGCAACAGCTATAGGCCTATTCCTGGTGTGCTGTGTGAACATGATGTCAGGTCATGTGTTATCAGTGTTACCCCCACGATGGAATATAAGCCTGTCATTGAATTGCAGGCCCATGAATCAGAAGAAATAGGCATATCAGTATGAATGGACTTATACTTTCTGGGTACTTAGGGGGGTGACCTCATTGTCATATGCTGTAAGGTTGAGCATTTTCATGAATCACAAAGTCGATAGAAAACTGAAAAATGTGCAAGGCAAGGGGAAAAGTAGGGAAGGCATTCTGATCAGATGGGTACTATAACTGTATTTAAAAAAAATTGATAACAAATAAACTCCACTAGGCAGCTGTGTGGAGCCCTGATGGCACAGTGGTTAATAGCTCAGCTGCTAACCAAAAGGTTGGCAGTTCAAGTCCACCAGCTACTCCGTGGAGACTCTGTGGGGCAGTTCTACTCTGTCTTATAGGGTCGCTATGAGTCAGAATTGACTCAACGGCAACAGGTTTGTTTTGGGTGTACAGGAGTAGGAGGAAAATAGAAGAGATGGCGATAGAGGGACAATTATAAAGTTAGGACAGTGACCTACATGGGAAGTGAAGTGAGTTTGGAATAGGGTAAATGACATTATTTGAATTATAACAATGTTATTATTTTACTCTTTAAAAAAACCCAATGGGATATATTATCAGGCGGGACCAGTCCCTGGAGAAGGACATCACGCTTGGTAAAGTAGAGGGTCAGAGAAAAAGAGAAAGACCCTTAAAGAGATGGATTGACACAGTGGCTGCAACAATGGGCTCAAACAGAACAATAATTGTGAAGATGGGACAGGACCCAGCAACATTTTTTTCTGTTTTGTACATAGGGTTACTATGCGTTGGCACTGACTCAATGGTACCTAAAAACAACAGATGCCAGTTGCTGTGCCAAGCAAAGTATGTACCTTATGTACCTTAGTCCTCACCACAACTGTGAAATACAAACGGATCTCCCCATATGCCAACTCAGGAAAGAGAATCTCAGATAGATTAAGTAACACATCCAAAATCACACAACAGGCAAATGGCAGAACCAGCTTGTTAATTCAGTTCGGAAAGACTCTAAAGGGTGGACATGAGAAAGACATTCTGGGGACGGACATGATCTTTAGATGAACAAGATCTCAGCCTTATAGGAACAAAGCCCACATGTTTACTAACAACGACTCAGTGGACTTCATATTAGAACCGAGGACTCTGGATTTCCTCCTCGGTCTGAGGTCCTCAATGGTGTGACTCTGAGGGGTGGAGAGCAGAGTCAAGGAGTGCCAAACTCAGCCCCAAATCCAGGAAAGGGAGATTTTGGTATTTTGTCAGTGTTATGGATTGAATTGTTCCCCTCCCCGACCATGAGTTGGAATCAACTTCCCAGTTCCATTAAATTAATGTCCCCCCAAAAATGTGTGTATCTGTTTGGCTGGGCCACGATTCCTGGTATCGTGTGGTTTTTCTATATGTTGTAAATTCTGCCTCTATAATGTTAATGAGGGAGGATGAGCAGCAGTTGTGTTAATGAGGCAGGACTCAATCTACAAGATTGGACTGTGTCTTGAGGCAATCTCTTGAAATATAAAAGAAAGAAGTGAGTACAGAGACAGGGGGACCTCATACTACCAAGAAAGCAGTGCTGAGAGCGGAGCACATCTTTTGGACCTGAGGTTCCTGTGTGTAGAAGCTCCTAGACCAAGAGAAGATTGGTTACAAGAACCTTCCTCCAAACCCTACACGAGAAGGCCTTTTCCTGGAGCTGACACCCTGAATTTGGACTTGTAGCCTACTAGACTGTGACAGAATAAATTTCTCTTGGTTAAAGCCATCCACTTGTGGTATTTCTGTTATAGCAGCACTAGATGACTAAGACATGACTTAAGGGCAATGGGTGGTTAAAATGAGTTGTAAATCCTAACTCCTATACCTGTGGTTCTAATTCCATTTGGGAATGGGTTGTCTTTGCTATGTTAATCAGACTGAATTAGTGTAGAGTGTGTCTTAAATAAATCTCTTGTGATATAAAAGAAATCGAACAAGCAAGTGAGCAAGCAGAGATGGTGGAAGATAGATGCCACATCACATAAAGATCACCACGGAATAAGGACTTTCCCCAGGGCCAACAGAGAGAAAAAAGCAGAAAGCCTTCCCCTAGACTGGTGCCCTCAGTTCAAACATCTAGCCTCCTAAACTATGAGAAAATAAATTTCTGTTTGTTAAAGCCACTAACTTATGGTATTTCTGTTACAGCTGCGCTAGAGAACCAAGACAGCCAGCCAGCTGAATAACTCAATATCCTTATCAGATGATGTGGGGATGGGAAGCTTTTAAATGTCTTCCTTCAACAGCCAGTATAGGGACACTGTGTGGGAGGCAAACAAACAGGACTGGAATGGCCATCCAGAGAGGGCACCCCAGAGGTGGCCACGGACCTTGGAATTGAAATGACTTTGAGTTGTGAGTGCTCATTTAGTATTGAAATGAAAGGTAGAAAGATCTGCAAATAAACAACAAAAACCCAAATCCATTGCCATAGATTCCTGCTCATGGCAACTCTGTGTGTTGCAGAGTAGAACTGTGCTCTCTAGGGTTCTCTTGACTGTAATCTTTACCAAAGCAGATCACAATGCCCTTCTTTTGTGGTGTGAATAGGGCTTGGAAAACCTTGAAGAACTGTTTATAGGAGGAAAGACGAGCATGAGTAATCAGGGCAAAGTAACTGGCAGAATCGAGAGCAGGAGCCCCTGACTTACACAAGTGAGGGAGTTGGGTATAAGGAGAAATAAGATGTACTTCTTGCCTCCAAAGTGATGAAAATTCTGCTCAGAGAGATAATGTGAAAGCAAATGAAATCGCTACAGACAATATAAAAAATAATAATAATAATATAAAGTTGTAGTTAATCAAACACTAAATTGGGTGGCCCAGACTGTTTCCAGGGATGATTTCTCTGTCCTGGACAGTCCCATATCTCAGTCCCATATGTAACATTGCACTTTTTGAAGGCCTCAGGGATTTAGACCATTTTTATTTGGGGAACAGTTACTCCCCCAATGCTTGAATGCGGAATAGCTTGCTGCCTTCCAGCTCACATCATTCTTAGTTCCCCTTAAGCTACCTTTTCTTTGAAGGAATTGCACTCCTAACAAATGCTTTGAAGAAATAGCCTTAGAGTGGAACAGTGGTGGCCTCAATGAGTGTCTTGGCAGGGGTTTTAGGCATCTCCCATGGCCTCCAACATCACTTGTATCAGCCCTTTATGTAACATGGGCAGAGCTTCAAGCAGCACATTGATTGTCCACTTTGTGTGGAAGGAGAAGTGGCCTGAGGTATGGAAAGAATGTAGTGAATGACTTGGCTAATTCATCAGAGCCTTGGAACAAATAAGATTGGAAGATTGAGAACAAGGAGGTAGGGGAAAGCAGCATGTGGAACCTATGGTTGTGGGCACAAAGCCATTGATCTGTCTATCCTTAAATGCCAATTCTACACTGACTTGATTACCAAAGCTTCATAGCAAGTCTTCAAGTTAGGTAATGTGAATTCTCCAACATCATTCTTCTTTTTCAAGATTGTTTTGACTATTTTAGGTCCTTTCCAATTTCATATAAATTTTCAAATAAACTTTTCAATATCCATAAAAATTCTGACTGGGATTAGGATTGGAATGACATTGAATCCGTAGGTCAGTTTAGGAAGAAAATTTAATTTAATAATATAATCTTAATCCGTGAACACAGTTAACACCTCCAGTTTTCAAAATGAGCATATTGAGGCTTAGCAAGACCAAGTGACTCGTTTTTGTTATTAGTTGCCGTTCAGTCCGCTTTGACTCATGGTGATCCTGTGTGTAACAGAATGAAACGTTGCCTCATTCTGTGCCATTTTATTGGGCAATATTCTGTCGTGCTCTATAGAAACATATGCCTAATCTTTGGAAGTAGGACTTTCTTCCTAGTCTGTTCTTAGTCTGGAAGCTCTGCTGAAACCTGTCCACCATGAGTGTCCTTGATGGTATTTGAAATAGCAGTGGCATAACTTCCAGCATCATAGCAATACACAGCCACCACAGTACAAACCGATAAAGGGGCGGTGACTCACCACGATTAAAAACCTAAAGCAACGGGGGCTCTCAATATATTTTCACTTTACTGACTCACCAAATCTCCTTTATTCTTCCTTCCCTCTGCAATTTATATTGACTGCTGCCTCATGGCAGTGTAAAATTTGTAGTTAGCTGGCTACTCTCAGTTTTACTTCTGCCAAGTGAATTGTAGGCTTATTTAGAGTCAGTTGTATGTTTTTTTTTTGTTTTGCTTTGTTTTTTTGGTATCTATTTTTGCCAGTTGTGGTTGTTGTTATAATTAAAATAATTTAAGGAAAGAATATAAATTATGAACTAGAAATTCCACTATTTTTTTTTTTTTTTTAGAATTTTTTCCTGTTAGAGATGTGGATGAGGATTTGTACATGGTGATATTAATTATAGTCTTATTGGTTGTTGTTTTTGTTATTAGGTGCTGTCAAGTTGGTTCCGACTCGTAGTGACCCCATACACAACAGAACGACACACAGCCTAGTCCTGCAGCATCTCCACAATCTTTGTTATGTTTGAGCCCATTGTTGCAGCCACTGTGTCAATCCATCTCTTCAAGGGTCTTTCTCTTTTGCTCTGACCCTCTACCTTACCAAGCATGATGTCCTTCTCCAGGGACTGATCTCTTCTGATAACGTGGACAAAGTATATAAGACGCAGTCTCTCCATCCTTGCTTCTAAGGAACATTCTGGTTGTACTTCTTCCAAGACAGATTGTTTCATTCTTCTGGCAGTCCGTGGTATATTCAATATTCTTCAACAACACCATGATTCAAACACGTCAATTCTTCTTCTTATTCGTTGTCCAGCATTCGCACGCATATGAGGTGACTGAAAATACCATGACTTGAGTAAGGCGCAACTTAGTCCTCAAAGTGACATCTTTGCTTTTTAACGCTTTAAAGAGGTCTTTTGTAGCAGGTTTGCTCAATGCAATGCGTCATCTGATTTCTTGACTGCTGCTTTCATGGGTGTTGATTGTAGATCCAAGTAAAATGAAATCCTTGACAACTTCAACCTTTTCTTCCTTTATCATGATGTTGCTTATTGTCCATTTGTGAGGATTTTGTTTTCTTTATGTTGAGGTGTGATCCATACCGAAGGCTGTGGTCTCTGATCTTTATCAGTAAGTGCTTCAAGTCCTCTTTACTTTCAGCAAGTAAGGTTGTGTTATCTGCATATCACAGGTTGTTAGTAAGTCTTCTTTCAATCCTAATGCCACATTCTTCTTCATATAGTCCAGCTTCTCAGATTATTTGCTCACCATACAGATTGAATAAATATGGTGAAAGGATACAACCCTGATGCACACCTCTCCTGACTTTAACCCACAAAGTATCCCCTTGTTCTGTTTGAACGACTGCCTCTTGGTCTGTATACAGGTTCCTCATGAGCACAATTAAATGTTCTGGAATTCCCATTATTCAAAATGTTATCAATAATTTGTTATGATCCTCATAAAAGAACACCTTTGCATAGTCAATAAAACACAGGTAAACATCTTTCTGGTATTCTCTGCTTTCAGCCAAGGTCTATCTGACATTAGCAATGATATCCCTTGTTCCACATCTTCTTTTGAATTTGGCTTGAACTGCTGGCAGTTCCATATCAACGTGCTGCTGCAACCACTTTTGAATGATCTTTAGCAAAATTTTACTTGTGTGTGATATTAATTATATTGTTTGATAACTTCCACATTCTGTTGGGTCACTTTCTTTGAAATGACCACAAATATGGATCGCTTCCAGTCAGTTGGCCAGGAAGCTGTCTTCCAAATCTCTTGACACAGAGGAATGAGCACCTCCAGCACTGCATCCATTTGTTGAAACATCTCAGTTGGTATTCCATGAGTTTCTGGAGTCTTATTTTTTGCAATTCCCTTCAGTGCAGCTTGGACTTCTTCCTCCAATACCATTAGTTCTTGAGTATATGCTACCTTCTGAAATGGTTGAACTTCAACCAATTCTTTTTGGTACAGTGGCTGTGTGTATTCCTTTCATCTTCTTTTGATGCTTCTGTGTTGTTCAATATTTTCTCTGTAGAATCCTTCAATACTGCAATTCGAATCTTGAATTTTTTCTTCAGTTCTTTCAGCTTGAGAAATGCCAAGAATGTTTTTCCCTTTTGGTTTTCTAACTCCAGATCTTTGCATATTTCATTATAATATTTTACTTTGCCTTCTCGAGCTGCCCTTTGAAATCTTCTGTTCAGCTCTCTTATTTCATCATTTCTGTTTGTTTTAGCTACTCTACATTCAAGAGCAACTTTCAGAGTCTCTTCTGACATCCGTTTTGGTCTTTTCTTTCTTTTCTGTCTTTTTAATGACCTTTTGCTTTCTTCATGTATGATGTCCTTGATGTCATCCCACAACTCGCCTGGTTTTCAGTCATTAATATTCAATGCATCAAATCTATTTTTGAAATGGTCTCTAAATTCAGGTGGGATATAGTTAAGGTTGTACTTTGGCTCTCATAGACTTGTTCTAATTTTCTTCATCTGCAGCTTGAACTTGCGTATGAACAATTGATGATCTGTTCTGCAGTTGGCCCCTGGCCTTATTCTGACTGATGATACTGAGCTTTTACATAGTTTCTTTCCACAGATGTAGTTGATTTGATTCCTGTGTATTCCATCTGGTGAGGTCCATGTTTAGTGCTGCCATTTATGCTGCTGAAAAAAGATAATTGCAATAAAGAGGTCTTTGGTCTTGTAATATTCTATCATGTGAGCTCTGGTGTCATTTCTATCACCAAGGCCATATTTTCCAACTACCAATTCTTCTTTATTTCCAACTTTATTATTCCAATTACCAGTAATTATCAATGCGTCTTGATCGCATGTTTGATCAATTTCAGACTGCAGAAGTTGGTAAAAATCTTCAGTTTCCTCGTCTTTGGCATTAGTGGTTGGTGCATAAATTTGAAGAATAGTCGTATTAACTGTTATTGAAAAAATTAAAAAAAAAAAAACTGAAACCATTGCCTTCCAGATGATTCCGACTCATAGTGATACTATAGGACAGAGTAGCACTTCCCATAGGGTTTCCAAGGAACGGTTGGTGAATTGGAACTGCTGACATTTTGATTAGTAGCCAAATGCTTAACCATTGCACCACCTATGGACATTATCCTATCACTGACAGCATCGAACTTCAGGATAGATCTAGAAATGCTCTTTTTGATGATGACTGCGATACCATTCCTCTTCAGTTTGTCATTCCCAGCAAAGTAGACCATATCTGATTCAAAATGGCCAATACCAGTCCATTTCTTCTCACTAAGGCCTAGGATATCAATCTTTATGCAGTAATACCCCCCAATTAGAAACAACCTAAGTGTCTAATAAGGGAAAATTATTAAGACATTTTGGTATTTTATATGATGACTACTGTTCAACCATTAAAAAGTATATTTTCAAAGAATATTTAGTAATAAAGAGGAAATTCTTATGATAAAATGTTAAAAGAGAAAAGCAGGATATAAAACTCTATATACAGAAAGATTCTGATTTGTATAGTATTTATATGCCTGATTTTCCAGCTACTTCCTGCCTAGCCTTCTGTGGTCTCTTTTATTTGCTGGACATATTTCCATAATCACTCCAATTCATTGCGTAAGGTACACATGAAAAAGTGGAACACAACAACTGACTGTATACTCCCTGGCCCCCAGTGCATCTGCATTCCACCATCATCCCCTCTATCAGCTGAGTATTGTGGTTACATCTGTGTGTGCTGCACTACCCAGGATATTGTTCAAAAATGTCATGAGCTTCTGGAAAGGCAGGTGAAGAGGAACCATGTTAAAATTTGAAGTAAAGAAGAAAGAAGAAAGCCAGTTGCTATGGAGTTGATTCTCACTCATGGCAACCCCATGTGTATCAGGGCAGAACTGTGCTCTACAGGGTTTTCAATGGCTGATTTTTCAAGAGTGATTGCCAGGCCTTTCTTCTGAGGGGTCTCTGGGTACGCTTGAACCTACAGCCTTTCAATTAGCAGCCGCTAATTGAACCATTTGTACCACTCAGGGCTACCAAGTAAAATTAAAGAGTATCCTCTTTGAATTGCTTTAATTTGGGTATGCACTTCCTTTTCTGGTAGAGGGACAGGACTAGTGACTCAGGTCACCTCTAAAAGTCTTGCCAGGACTCTGATCTCATACTGTCTCTTATGTGCCCTTCTTAGATGCCATTCTTTATGGTGCTGTGTGCTCTGTGAAGAATAATTCTGCCAACTCCCTCGATTAAGGGCATTTCAATACATTTAATTTCCATTACAGGATCTTCTCATTATTGTGTAGAACATCCAATGATGTGTTTTGTAACCTTGAGTTCGCAGCAGAAATTTATGTTTTTTCATAAATAATCCTAGATAAATCCTCCATCATTCTAGATAACGGATATGTGACCCTACCGGGGGCACTGTTCACACTCAAGAGATGAATTATAAAAAAAAATAAAAAATAAATTTTTTTTTTTATAGAAATGATCAGAAAAACAAAACAAGTAGGACCAACATAATCTCGGGATTCTCCTATCTTTTATTCATCTGTTCATAGCTTTCCTGAGAAATTTCAGAAATTCTGAGGTGCTGTACATTAGATTTGCTATACTAATGCTCGTCCCATCAGAGTTAGAAAGGGAAGGAATCTATGCCCGGAGGGAGGTAGAAATGAAATCACAGGGGTAAGCAATGCTCACACAAAAGAGATGAGTTGCCCAGGACAGTCACTGACTCAATGAAATACAGGAAACTTCATGGTTATTATCTGACAAAGAGGAAGTAAAGAGACAGACAGAGTAGATTGTGGGGGTTTGAACTGAATATAATATGCAGTAAAGTGGATTGCTATTATATTTTCCCTACTGGTTTAGCTCTTGGGCAGGTTGTGAAAATGTCTGCTCTAAAGAAAAGTTTATCTGCAATATTAACTCCACAAGGGGCCACATGGAATCCCCAAAGTGACCCAGATATGATCCACCGGCAACACACCATTCCTATTCCTCCACACTGGCAGTATTCCAGGACCTGGAAAACATGACCTGCTATGGGACTTGGCAACATGCGCAGGAGGAAGATACTGACTGATATAATAATATTAGAAAATCTGTATCAAACACTATATGCCAGGTACTGTATTAATAAGCAGTTTCCTATTATTAATTTATTTAGTTCTTGCAATGGCTCAGTGAGGTGTTTATTATTCCCCATTTTATAGACGAGAAAACTACTGCAGAGATGTTGAAGAACTTGCCTAGTTCACACAGCTAGGAGGTGTCAGAGTTAGGATTCGAATCTAGGAAGTTTGGCTCTAAAATATATATTTTTAACTTTGTCATATCTCCAATATATCCTATAATGCTAAAAAAAAAAAGAATTCGTTGTTGAGTAAGTTTTGACTCATATCGACCCCATATGTTATTGAGTAAAATGGCTCCATAGAGTTCTCTTGGCTATAATCTTTATGCAGCATATTGCCAGGCCTTTCTTCTGTGGCTCTGTTGGGTGGGTTCAAAGCACCAATCTCTAGGTTAGTAGACAAGCACAAACTTTATGCTGCCCAGGGACCATAATGCTAATAAAACCAAACCAAACTGTTGCCATGAAGTCAATTCCAACTAATAGCAACGCTATAGGACAGAGTAGAACTGCCCCATATGGTTTCTAAGAAGTACCTGGTGGATTTGAACTGCCAATCTTTTGGTTAGCAGCCGTAGCTCTTAATCACTATGCCACCAGAGTTTCAATAATGCTAATAGCACAAAGAAAAGTTTTAAAGCAATTTTTTAGCTTGTATTTTCAAGCCACCATTTTGGCATTTCTTTTAAGCTCATATGCAGATGAATTTTATTTCTTCCTTGAAATGATTAGTTCTAAACTTAGCAATACCATGGGAATAATTTTAGGAATCTCACAGTCCTGTTCGTACATATTTAACTTGGAATCATCACTTAGGGCAAAAGACTAAAAATACAAAAGAGTAAGATAGATTCGTTGTGGTCAAGCTATTTAGTCTAGTGAAAAGAAAATCAAGAAAAAAAAAAGAAAGAAAACCCCAACCGCTTCTATAACATTTTCCCCATTCTTGGGCAAGCATGGTATTTCCAAAAAGCAATAATATTCTCAGCTATAAATGAAATAGCCTACGTGAGAAATCTGGTCTTGATACCTCCCCGCCTGACTAACACCTTCCAATTTTTAAAGACCAAACTCAAGAAGTCTCCCCCTTCCTCAACACTGCCTTTTTATGTTCCCCTCCTGCATGCTCCCAGGTGTCCTGCATTCCTCAGCCTTTGCACTTATATTGTAATTGTTGGTTATTGTGCCAGGTGGCAGGGACCAGGCCTAATGGATCATGCATTCCTAATAACTTTTTAAAAAACATTTACCAAATGAATGGATGAGTGAACAAGTGAATGAGGAAGAGAAGAGTGTTTAGAAATTGGAGTTTAGTTTCCATTGCCCTTTGTTGCATTCTAACCTTTGGTAACTTTTGAGAACGAGGTCTATGCTTTGTTCATAGCATCAGGCCTGACACATTAGTCTTGTTCAGTGTTCTCAAACTCACTGTTCATTAATATTTGAGGATGAAACTGTCATGAAGTTTCATCCTCAAATGAATAAGGCTTGTACACGAACAGTTTGTCACATCTGGCAGCCACATATTTACAGCAAAATTTCTACCAGCTCATTTTATTTTTAGTGGAAACATCTGGAGTGTTTCCAGGATGAGAGATTTTTTCATGTTTAACTGAATGAATACAGGAAATAACAACTTATGTTTGGATGATAATGAATAGCCTAGTTGATCCAGTATAGAGTTCATGAGGGAAGTAGTGGGAGAAAAGATTAAAAAGACAATTGTAGAAAGATCTAATAGTCAGCTAGGCTAAGGAGTTTGTACTGTGTCCTATAGGCACAAGGGAACCATAAAATATTTTTGAGTTGTAAAATAATAAGAATACATATTTACTATAAGAGGCCTTCAAAGCAACACTTTAATTATGGCGTAGGTTCCTGAATGTGTGGGAAGAGTAGCTTCACCAATTCCATCACCTGTTCAGGATTGTTCACATGAGAAATAAATTACTTTCTTATTCTTTAAGCTTTTAAATATGTTATGATACTGAAGCTAAGTCTATCCAAATTATTACATAAATTGGTACCATTAAAGTATGGCCCTTCTATAAAGGAGACTTAATTTACTTGAATTGGCTTAGCAGTCAGGTGTCCTAAAAAAAAAGAAAACAGATATCACAGGCTGGAGGGGAGAGTGTAATGGTAATACTTTTGAAAAAATATCACCTACCGTAGCTTTGAAGGCAGATGATATTCCTAGTGAACCTCTAGCTCTAGGGAAAATGATTGGAAATATTAAGAATGTTAGTTTGTGTTGAAATTTTTTGCTGCAAAATATTATGAGACATAAGATTAGAAGAAGAAAAAAACTTGGAAGGTTTGCAGATAGAGATTAAGGGTCTTGCAAAGTTGAAGAAACTTCCTACTTCTGGACTCTAAACCGTATGATATAAGACCGAAAATGGGCTTGGACAATAAGGGCTCTTAGCAAAATGTCCTGTGGTAAAAAGACTGTTTTTATCAGACGGATTTTAAGGTAGACAATAGTAAGGTGAGAGAAAGCTCTTGGAGAGGCGAAAGCCTAGGAAGCAATGAAATGAAACCTGGGGAATTACTGCCATGTGGAACTCTGGAACCAAATAGAAAAGAAGCATAGTACATTTTTTAAGGAAATTGTATTGCCAGAGAAGCCATGAGCCTAGCGGGATGCCTTTAACTAAAACAACCGTTCAAAAAAACCTGTTGCCGTCCGGTTGATGCCAACTCATAGCAACGCTATAGTACAGAGTAGAACTGACCCACAGGGTTTCCAAGAAGAGGCAGGGGGATTTGAACTGCTGACCTTTTGGTTAGCAGCCGAACAACAGGTGGAATTGTGCATTACAGATTAGTAAACACACACAACTAAGCCTGTGCATACCTTGCTTATTGGATAATCTGTCCCTGACTATGTGATATTGACTCATGAATGAAAGAGTTCGCTTGTTTGTTTACTTTGGTCATTGATAAGTTGCTGGAACAGTCAGGAGTTCTAGACCTAAATTTCAGATTTTTAATAGTTAATGTCTATCTTGTTTAGTGTTTTTGGAAAAAGAGTGATTAATGATATGCACCAGATACCACTATCTTGTTTAAAAATGGGGTGGAGGAAAAAATAGGTGAGAAAAAAGAGTACTTGGAAGAAGGATTAGGTTGTTAAATTTTACTGGAATTTAATTAATTTTTTTTTTTTTTTGACAATTTCTAAGGTAGAGCAAGGAAAGTCAAAGATAAGAATAATCTAGAATTTACAGAAGCGGACTGACATAACTTTCTCCCATGGAGTGGCTGGTAGGTTTGAACCACTGACATTTTGGTTAGCAGCTGAGCGCTTAACCACTGTGCCACCAGGGCTTTTTTTAATACAATTGGTATTTATACATATAGAGAACAAAACCACTCAGTCTCTGAAATAAACTTGGGAGGATTTATTCAGTGAAAAAAAGAAAAGGTACTTTTGAATGCGGAGAAAAGACAGTTCACGTAAGTGAAAACCGATGATTCCAGCAATAGCTCCTCTAACAGGAACAGATATAGTCCAAGGAACAAAGAAACTATAATACCATCATTTGATTGGTTAGTCTTTGGGTGAGGTCACAAGAAGGGTGGTTTAGGAGGTGGGGAATGGGCTTCTATTGAATAATTGGGTACGGAGGCTCACAGTAATTGATTTCAGGGAGTAATCACAGAAGTTTTCAGTCATAGTCACATATCCTTTAGGAAGGGCCCTAGAAACATCACTGGCTGATATTAAACCCTGGTGGTGTATTGATTAAAGAGCTTGGCTGCTAACCAAAATGTTGGCAGTTCGAATCCACCAGCAGCTCCTTGGAAACCTTCTGGGGCAGTTCTACTCTGTCCTATAGGGTCACTATGAGTCAGAATCAACTCGACAGCAACAGGTTTGGTTTGGTTTTGGAACCTGATGTCTCAGGGATTTGTGATAACCATCCAGTACCAGTACCTCATTTCCCAGAAACAGCTTGTTAAAACAAAACCTTTTTAAGTTGTTTGGGAAACTTTAGATAAGGCTACCCTTTAAAAACATTTTTTTTTTTTATTACATCCTTCTCATAAAGAAATATTTCCTAGGCCCGCTTTACCCAAAAAGATACCTGTGTCAATATTCCCCTCCTTAAAATGTATTCCTTTTACATTCTGACTTGACCACAGAGTGAAACTCCCTTAGTTCCTATGGCCACTAGCATTTAGGAAGCCAAATTGCATGCACTGTGAAGTCTGGGCAGACTCTGCTGAGAGCAGCTAGGCAAATAAAGAGTCCCAGGCAAGCATGTAAAAAGACCAGTTTAATTCAGCAAAAACTGAGTTTAATTCAATAATTTAGCCCTGGTCAAAATGGCTTCGTGAACTTCTCCTTTATGTATCGTACCTATTATTCAGCATATTGCCTTTTATCCGTTAATAAGAATACATCTTAAGGATATATGTATTCATATCATATATTAATATACATATATCCAATCAGTATTTTGAACAGTTATGACTTAGAATGAAATCAATATAGAACTTTATCCTTATCTCTTGCTATTCCTAAACTTCGTCAGTGAGGATAACCTTCCCTGGCAGTAGATGAAAGCTTGGCAGATTCTATGACTATTCTGCTTGCTTTTAGGTAATTGATACTTCTTTGGTGGCTTTAAGTGGCAAACCCAGCCACAGTTCTGAAAGGCTGGTGATTGAGGGCTATTCAGTACGCATAACATATTATAGATGGAAATTGGTGATTCCCATTAAAGTGGGTAGCCATAGTTCTCATGGTTCTCATTCTAAACGAGGAAGGTCTCCAAAGAGTCTGAGAGCTTCCCACTCCTTTTCCTTTTTTCTTCTGATTCCCCTGCTCTTCCCACAGTGTCTTCTCCATTTATCTTCTTAATCCAGACTTAAATGAAGGGTAAGGTAATCAACCCAATTCCTATTTTATTTAACTTTTGTTAAATTCATTTTCCCAAAACCTTTCTGAGATACATCTTGGATCACCTTACAGTCTCACTGTGGCCTGGTGGGAGGCAGCATGTGCAAGAGTTAGCTCACAGAACTTAGATTCAGATCAATCTGAATATGAATCTAGGCTCTGGTTCTTAATAGCTTTGTGATCTGGGGTAAACTATTTAGCCAATCTGTGCTTCAGATTCCTCATTTTTAAGCTGGAGATAATAATATCTTAGAGGATTGCTGTGAGAATTAAGTTATATATCTATATATATATATATGAAAAACTATTTGCTTAGTATAGTACCTGGAGCTGTATAAAGACTCAAGAAAATAATAGTAACTATATTTTGTATATGAAATGTGAACACAGTGTATTTATTCATTCTTATAAGAAACTACATTGTTATGTGTATTTGAAATCCACAGATAATCCAAATAGAGTCAATTTTATTGAAGGGCTTTTATCTGCTAATTGACTGAGTCCTGTTGCCTCTGAGTCGACTCTGACTCAGAGTGACCGCATGTGTTATACAGTAGAACTGTTCCATAGGGATTTCTTGGCTGTAATCTTTATGGAAGAAGTTCCCCAGAACTTTCTTCCATGGAGCTGCTGGGTTGGTCCTAACTGTGAACCTTTAGGTTAGCAGCCAGTGGCAAACTGCTTCTGCCACCCAGGCTCCTAATTGTCTGTGAGTACCTGGTAATTTAATAAGTGTTTCCTGCGTCCCAGCTGTGTTCCACAGGTAAGAGTCAAAAGCATCCCTGTCCTCACCAAGCTCCCTATTTTGTTAGGGTCATAAGACATATACAGAAAAACAATTAGGTTGTAGGACATTATGAAAGAGAATATAATTAAAGGTAAATTATGTGAATCAGAAAGTCTTTTACAAGAACAGTAATAAAAGGTGACCCATTTACATTTAGCTGTATGTCTCTTTCCTTATCATCTTCTCATGTCAAATCAGATCAGTAGTTGTGTCTATTAAGATGCGTTAGGCTGCAATTACCCAATTAAGCCCAACTCAGGGTGGCTTAACAATGGAATTTGTTATCTCACTCAAAAGTAAGCCCGAGGTAGATAACATAACCAGGCCATATTTTGGTTATGTCAGTGGCATAACCATGTTATCAAAAATCTAGCTGCATCCCTTCTTTCTGTCCTGCCATTCTCAGGCTTGTATTCTTAGGATTGTTAGTGAACTGACACAGCTCCAGACATCTCATGCTTCCTCCCCTTCCGCAGGGAGCACGGTAGGCTGAATAATGGCCTCCCCAAAAGATATAGGAGTAGACTTGACAGCAAAACGTCAACAACAAAACGTTATCAATGTCCTAATCCCTGGAATCTGTTAATGTTACCTTATGTGGCAAAAAAGGGCTTTGCAGATGTAATTAAGTTAAGGATCTTAAATTGGGGAGATTATCCTGGATTATCTGGGTGTGCCCTAAATGACATCATGAAAGTTCTTATAAGAGGGAGGAAGAGGGAGATTCGACATACACACAGAGAAGAGGAGAAGGCAATGTGACCATAGAGGCATATATTTGAGTGATATAGCCACAAGCCAAGGAGTACAGGCAGCCACCACAAGCCGGAAGGAAGCTGCAAGAAAGTGATTCTCCCCTAGAGCCTCCAGAGGGAGTGCAGCCCTGATATTAATCAGCCAAGTAATACTGATTTCAGACGTCTGGTCTCTCCAGTTGTGGGAGAATAAATGGCTGTTGTTTTAAGACACCAGATTTGTGGTAATTTGTTACAGCAGTCATAAGAAACTAATACAAGGAGTAAAAGGGACATTTCTTCTTACATGTTCCTTTTTTTTTAGGGAGAAAACCCTTCCTAGAAGACCGACTGCAGACTTCCCCTCAGGTCCTATTAACCAAGTTTTAGCTTCAAGTTTGCTAGAAAATAAGTATCTAGTATCTAGCTTCTGTAAATCTCTGCTAGCAAGGAAAAGTACAAACGAACAGTTTTGGGAAAAGCACCACACAGCATCTGCCGTAGAAGTAAGGCAAAATTGGCAGGTAGTAGAAGGAAGATGGAACTGAAGCGTAACATAGTGGCCAAATCCCAAAGTCAAGCCTTGGTACTTGAAGAATTCAGAAGTTCACTGCACTCTTAAGGGAACAGATTCGCCAGCGTCAGGGTATCACACTGTCAATCTTACCAAGCTAGTCAGTGGATTCCTATGTTCCTCTGTAAGGACATTGCCAGGGAAACCGTCTTTCCCAGGGGCTAGTTCTCACCCAGCCATGGATTTCCTAACTTACCAAAGTAATCACACAAGAAAGAGAAATCCTTCTTGAGACAGCCAAATTCCCTTAGCAACATTCACCTCTTCTCAGCCCTGGCTCTGTCTCTCTGGACACTGCCCACGTGCCACAGAACTACATTCTCGGCTTTCTACTTCTCTGGGTGGCTTTGCTGCAATTCCAACTTCCCAGGTCACACACATTAGCTATCTAGGTGATCTTCCTGGTGGCTATTCATCCCTGACTTTAGAGGGTGAGGAGAATCTTTCCTCCTGCATTCAGGGTTTATTGCTTGTGTGGCTATTTGTCTCCCTTTCATACTAACTGGAGTCACAAAAGCACTCAGCTGCTAACTGAAAGATTGGTGGTTCAAGTCCATCCAAAGACACCTTGGAAGAAAGGCCTGGAAATCTACTTCTAAAAAATCAGCTATTGAAAACCCTATGGAGCACAGTTACACTCCGATGCACGTGAGGTTGCGATGAGTCAGGATCGACTCTAGAGGAACCGGTTTGGTGTTTTGATTTTAGTTAAACTAACTGAGCTGGATGGACACCTAAGGGTCCTGGATTAGCTTCCAAAGATAGGGAGAAGCCATTGTCACAAGACCGCTCTACTTAGGGTACTTGATGGAATTAAACGTCCTTCAAATCTGACTGGTAACTCTACTCCCAAATAAGTCTATTTTATTTTTTTGCTTCATTAATTTTAAAAATGCAGAAGGTTTGGGTTTGGCTTACAGAGCATTATAAAACACAAAGTCTTGTCATCTGGAAAAAATGCTTTTTCTGCTACTCTCAAATAGAGCTATGTTGAAAAGGAACTTATGCAAGACCACCAGGTAACGTAATGGCTCTTTGCCCAAAAGACATTTGGAGGCAAATGCTTCTGCTGACCCACAACTTGGGACCAGTGGGGTTTAAATCTATTACTTATGGAATCATACTTCTTCTACCGGGCCTTTAATCTGATTGTTTATTAAAGCTCTGCTGACTTATTCATTTAATGGGTTTCTCCACCACAGCTAATGCTCTTCAGAGAGAAAGCGCTATGAGATTCCAGGCTCTTAATGGAAACTGACCATATATCACAAGGAATGAAGGACTAGAAGGTTTTAAGTATGAGATTCTCTGCCTGCAGCTCATTTCAAGAATAGTTCACTGGTTCTCTATCTGAGTTAACTGCATAGATGTCTGCTGTGCAGAAAAACATTTGTCATTTGGGTTCCATTTACTCACCTTGTAATTCCATAGCAGTAGTCCCAGGGCATTAAAAATGCTTTGTCTTAATGGAAGCCATGGAAGGGACTAGAAGCAGCAGCCAAGTAAAATAGATCATGGAGACAAAATGTCCCTGAGAAGGTGACTGAGGTGTGGCCAAATAATACAAGAAGCAGAGAAAAACCCAACATGGTAGATGGAAGGGGCCTAGGTGGAATTGGAACATAGCCTAAAGTTTCTTCTTTAAAGATTGTCCCTTTTCTTCCACTCCCCCAGCTTCTCATAAACCGAAGTATGCTCTCCACTCATCAGAATCACGCCCCTTTCTACTCAGACATCTCCTTTCCAATCTTTCTGTCCTCCACATGGAAGTTTTCACATCCTGTGGCTGATCTGTTTAGAAACCAATGATTTAAATCTGGCAGATGAAGGCTGTCAAGTTTTAGAGCTGTGTGTCTAATAAAAATACAGTGAGGGCTCTGTGAATAACTTTAAAAAATCCAATAGCTGTATTAAAAAATTAAAAGAAACAGGTAAATTAATTTTAGAAAAATACTTTAACCTAATAAATACAAAATAATATTATTTCAACATGTGGCACATTTCAAGAGCTCAATGACTACAGGTGGCTAGTGGCTACCACATTGGACATTGCAGTTCTAGAGTCAGTCTCTTCGTTATATCAACTGTACTTCAATAATTCTCAAGATGCTATTTTCAGCCAGATATTGGCAGTTCTAGGAAGCTCCGTAGACCAGATATTTTGTAGCAGGTAAGTTCTTACTGGGACCTTAACCAACACTAGTTAGGAAGATATCTACCATGCCTGATATTTTTTTCTTATATATATATAGGAAACCCTGGTGGCGTAGTGGTTAAGTGCTATGGCTGCTAACCAAAGAGTCGGCAGTTTGAATCCACCAGGTGCTCCTTGGAAGCTCTATGAGGCAGTTCTACTCTGTCATATAGGGTTGCTATGAGTCGGAATCGACTCAACAGCACTGGGTTTGTTTTTTTTTGGTTTATATATATATATGAATATGTGTATATATATGTGTGTGTATATATATATATATGTTCTTATGTCCCTGAAATATCACTCTTGATTCTCAGAAGAGACAGAGTAAAGAGAAAAGTATCATAACAAATTTATTCTCATAGGCAAGGTCTAAAATCAATACTGTAAAAAACTTTGAGAATTAAGGGCTGACATTGTACGTAGTTATGTAATTATCTACACTTTTCTCTCTCCTTTTTGTTTTTTTCTCTTTCAGAGGTTCTGACTCTTATTTCTGCTCCTACCTTTTACTTCTTACTGCTTCTTTGACATAATTCAGGAGACTTGAATATATAGAACTCTTTCCACTTTATAATACATTATTAATAAGAAAAAATGGAGCATATTATAAAGAGCACACAATTTTCCTGCATTTATATTGTCTATAAGAAATTTGTTTTTTTTTATAAGAAACTACTGAGTGTGGACAAAGACAGAATTTCAAGTCTTCGATCAATAGAGGTTGTGACCTTTGGCCAAACTTCTGACTTGAAATTTCAGATGTTTGACTTCCAAGTTATTGAATTATGTATCTATTAGGAGTACTCTCAGCTGTAAATAACAGAATTCCTGACAATCAGTGGTATAAACATGTAGAGGTTTATTTTTCTTAGATGACAAGAAGCTTGAAGGTAGATGGATACTGGCATTGGTTTTGCTCCTTGACAATTCATCAGGGACACAAACTCATCTTATCTTTCCATTCTGCCATCCTTCGTGTCTTGCCTTTCAACCACATGGTACCTCATAGATACAATGGCTGCTGAAACTGAGTCCTTCTTTAAGGAAGGAAGAAAGAAATTCTTACCAAAAAAACAAAAACTTTCCAAGAACTGTATCCCCTGGATGTCCCCATTTATAAGGGAGGTTGGGAATTTAGCATATTTAGCATTTTAGTACCTAAAATGAAGCTTGTAAGAAGAGCTTAAGGATGTTTGTTGAGTTAGTGAAAAAAAAGTGGCAGCCACAAAGTGTTTCTTCTAATAGTTGGTATAATCACTAACATATATTGAGGGCTTATAAGATGTAAGATACCCTAAGCATTTTACATGTATCAATTCCTTTGATTCTCACAACAAGCCTTTGAGGTATGTCTTCTATTATCATCCCTCCACCTATTTTTAGTTGAGGAAACTAGGCCTTAGAGATGTAAATGAATTCACCTAAATCATATGAGAATTCCCTTGTTGCCCCACCTCCATCACCACCAAATAGGTAGCCTTATTGCTATGTAGGTCCCCCAGAACAGAACTTGTCATACTTTACTGAAATATTTGTTTAGTTTTTATTCCATGAAGACTGAAGGAGAAGGAAGGGTCAGCGGTAACCTAGTTTCTGGCTTAGGAATTTGGGAGAGGAGGGTCCATTTGCTGAGAGAGCAAACATTAGAGGAAAAGCAGTTTTGGGTAGATATGACATATAATTTCTGCCTTGCGTGTATTTAGTAGGTGGCTGCCTTGCGTGTATTTAGTAGGCGGTAATTTTTTTTTTTTTTTTATCTGCCAGTCATCCATGTGGCTGATGATAATAGATATTAGGGGGCAGGAGAAATTTTAGTCAGATTTGACCTGACTCTAGGAGATTGATGATCACGTGCAAACTGGTATCATCTTCCTAAGTAGTTCTTCCAATGCTGCAGAAGAAGTGTAGATATAATAGATGGATCAGTGTGACTTCTTCTCTGCTCAGCAATATTACAGTAGGTAAGGGCTCAGTGGTAGAATTCTCTCCTTCCATACGGGAGACGCAGGTTTGATTCATGGCCAAAGCACCTCGTGTGCAGACACCACCCATCTGTCAGCAGAGGCTGTGTGTTGCTATGATGCTGAACAGGTTTCAGAGGAGCTTCCAGACTAAGATGGACTAGGAAGGAAGGCCTATTTCTGAAAATCAGCCAGTGAAAACCCTATGACTCACAATAGTCTGATTCCCAATCTATTATGGGAATGGTGCTGGACTGGGCAGCATTTCATTCTGTTGTACATGGGGTCACCATGAGTCAAAGGCTGACTGGACAGCAGTTAACAACAACAACATCTTCTAATTTGGCCCCCAGTGAGCTCCACTTTCTGGTATTCATACCCTTGTGTGATCCACCTGCATTCTCCTTGAGTGTGGGCTGAACCTAGTGAGCTGCTTCTAACCAATAGAATAACACCAAAAATAATGGAATGTCACTTCCATGATTCGGTTACAAGAGATTATAACCTCTATCACCTCTGTCTTGCTAGCAGACTCTCTCAGTTTGCCTTCTCAGCTTGCACACTTTAATGAAGCAAGTGGCTATGCTGCAGAAGCCCATGTAGCAAAGAACTGAGGGTGACCCTGGCCAACAGCCCTTGAAGAGTGAAATTCTGCCAATAACCTGAATGAACTTGGAAGTGGATCCTTCCCCAGTCAAGGTTTCAGATGAGACCTCAGCTCTGGCAAACAACTTGACTACAGCCTGTGTGAGACCTGGAAGTAGAGGACCCATCTAAGCCAGATTCCTGACCCATAGAAGCAAAAATAATAAATCTGTGTTGTTTAAACTGCTAACTTTGTGGTAATTTATTACTCTATAATAGATAACTGGAGTCCCTGGGTGGCACAAGCTGTTAAACGCTTGACTATGAACCGAAAGGCTGGTGCTTCAAACCCATCTAGAGGCACCTTGGAAGAAAGACCTGGGGATCTACTTCCAAAAGGCCACAGCCTTGAAAAGGTTCAAGGAATACAGTTCTATTCTGCAACATGTGGGGTTACCATGAGTCTGAATCAACTCAGTGGCAATCTGTTTGGTTTTTGGAATAGATAACTAGTATAAACACCCAGAGTTCAGCTGGGGGAGCAGAGGTCAGGCTCATGTGGCAGTTAGCTGGGAATATGCTTACCTAATTTGAAGACGAGGGCAGACTTTCAATGATTCAGAAATATGGCAGAGAGATTGCTTATATGTGGAAACGAATTACCCAGTTGGCCAATTAAAACCAGACCTGAGAGTCAGAAGCATTTGGTTCATGGGAGAAATGAGAAGCCCTGAGAGGGATGCAGCTATATTCAGATCAGCAGCAGCTGGTATATGAGCTAGGTCGAGACTAGCAATGGGAGTAGTATATAGTCCTCAGGAGGTAAATAAACATGCAGCATAACCATGCAGCAAAATCTTTGGAGAGGGTTGAGAAAGCCAAGTGATCACCAAGGGGAGTATCAATGGAAGTTTTACATTTTCCTTCACTGGAATCCATAAACCATGTGTGATTTTAAATTGTTAGATGAATAAAAAATTTCTAATTGACAATTAAAATCATTCAGTATTCTTGTTCTGTGAGCAATTTCTTTTTTGTTTTATTTTTTCTCCTTTCCTACCTATTTGCAGTACTATTGATACTTTCCAACCATTAAATATAATGAGGGCAGGGAATTAGGCTGTCTTGTTCACCAAAACACCTTGTCTTTACAAGACCTCTTATAGTACCTGGCATATAGTAGGTCCTCAGTAGATGATTGTTGAATGAATAAATGATGACTTCTGCTTCTCCCTGATACTCTGATATTGAGGAAGACTAGGAAAATAAGCCAGGTTACCAGGCACTTTTTTTTTTTTTTTTTGTAAAAGGTGGATATTTTCCAAGTAGTCTTGCATAAAATCCTTTTCACTTTTATTATAAGATTCATGTATATCATTGGAATTTCAAATAAACAATTCGTCATCTGATTTATTCACTTATTTCATCCACCAAGGACTTATTGAGTCAGACACTGTGGGTCAAGCTAAAGACAATAAGACACCATCCCTACTCCAAGTCCTTTGCTATGTGTTTCTGGAGGAATGTGGTCAACACAGGAAGCAGTTACATAACCACACAGTTAGAATACATATAGAAGAATTATTGAAGAGATTATACTTCCCTGAGAATACAGGCCTAACTAAACCAGAAAGGATACCTACTGGAAAAAAGGTAGAGATCTCTTCATGGCAAAGTTGTCTAAGAATTGATATAAGTAGCTCAGGTAAGCATTAGAAGCATTTTGAAAGTCATTTTCAATAATTATTTCAAGAAAACTTTCTATAATTGAAGTGTGTGAGTTTTCAGATTGAAAGGACCTACAAAGAACCCAGTACATGAAATTTCAGAACAATAAGGACCTACAAAGAATCCAGTACATGAAATTTCAGAACAATAGGGACAAAAGCAGACCTAAAAGCTTCATATGGGGAAATACAGGTTATGTAAAAAATTCAGGAATTAGAACATGTTGTTGTTGTTGTCAGGTGCCCTTGAGTTGATTTTGACTCATAGCAACCCCCTGTAACAGAGTAGAGCTGTCCCATAGGATTTTCTAGGCTGTCTTTATGGAAGCAGATCGCCAGGTCTTTCTCCCAAAGAGCCACTGGGTGGGTTCCAAACATCAACCTTTCAGTTAGCAGCCCAGTGCCAGAACCACATAGGCTTCTAAATAACAACACAAAAAGCTGGAAAGTAATAGAGGGATACCTTCAAAATTCTGAAGAAATTTACCAAACTGAACTATCCAGTGTGAAGGTACAATAAAGACATTTCCGGACTTGCAAGGTCTTAAAAAATTTACCTCTCAAGCTCCTGTTTTCAGTGAACCTACTGGAACATATGCTATGTTGAAACTAGACAGTCAGCCTTTATCCTCATCCATGCGTTCAGTGGGAAATCCTGGTAGTGTAGTGGTTAAGTGCTATGGCTGCTAACCAAAGGGTAAGTTTGAATCCACCAGGCGCTCCTTGGAAATGCTGTGGGGCAGTTCTACCCTGTCCTATAGGGTCGCTATGAGTCAGAGTAGACTCGACGGCAATGAGTTTTTTTGGTTTATGTGTTCAGTGAAGATAAGGAGAAGTTTTTGAGGTTTTGAAGAGCACCAAGACCCCATTAGCAATCCTCACCAGGCATATTTTTCATTTTGCTTACCAAACAAGTCTTGGGGATTTGGCCTTGGGGTCATCCTACAGCTGCAGAAAGCAGTAGTTGTAGGGAGGGCCTCAATTGACTCAACTCTTCCAAATGTACTTCTTTAATTTCCTGCTCACTCCTTTGTATTT
The DNA here is from genome assembly GCF_024166365.1 of Elephas maximus indicus. Taxonomy (NCBI): domain Eukaryota; kingdom Metazoa; phylum Chordata; class Mammalia; order Proboscidea; family Elephantidae; genus Elephas; species Elephas maximus. Next base: position 110,938,493 of record NC_064819.1, read on the forward strand.
GTTGACTCTGAGCTCAAAGTTTCTCCCAGACTCAGCGGGAAGGATGGGCTCTTAGACCTGCTGCAGCGTTTACCTGCACATGTTTTCTGTTGTGGCTTTATCAGTTCTAGATTCCCTGTTAAGCTGCTTTCTGTGTTCCACAAGTGGCTCAGATTTTCTGGACAGCTGATGATACCCTTTGTTGGGTATCATCAGTATTTTCTTTTAATGACTTTCCGTAATTTCTAAGGGATTTCTGGAGATCCGATGAGCAGTAAGAAAGTGTGTCCATCCACCACCTTAAACAAAAAGGCTTATCAATAGCACAGTTTCTCTCCCCCCACGTTGATTCATATTGAGCTTCTGATTATCAAAGGCCCTCAAAAGCTTATTATATTATCTCTTCCCAACATCGATCTCTTCCTCCCTATACTTGTACTTTTTTTTAGTAATTAAATATAGGACTTTACATTTATGCTTATTACATTATCTTTACTTTTTAGCTGGTCATTTTCTTCTTTTTTTAAAATTTTGTTGTTGAGAATATACACAGCAAAACATACACCAACTCAACCAGTTCTACATGTACAATTCAGTGACATTGATTGCATTCTTTGAGTCGTGCAAACATTCTCACCCTCCTTTCCTGAGTTGTTCCTCCTCCGTTAACATAAACTCAGTGCCCCCTAGGTTCTTACCTAATCTTTTGAGTTGCTGATGTCACTTTGATCCCATATAGATAGTTCCTAAAAGAGTGTAATGCTCAAGGAAGGCATTTTTTACTAGTTCAGCAAGACTATTGTTGGTGTTTAAGAAGTCTTCAGGGAATATTTTTGGTTTAAAGTTTAAAGATGATCTTAGGGCAATAGTTTCAGGGGTTCATCCAGGCTGCATGGCTCCAGAAAGACTGGAGTCCATGAGAATTTGAAATTCTTTTCTGTCAAATTAGTAATTACTGGGGAAGTGAAATAATATACTCTGAGAATTTTCTTTGATGGGCACTATTTACGTGTTGTTGTCGTGTGCTGTCTAATCAATTCCGACTCATCGCAATTCTTTATTACAGAGTAGAACTGCCGCATAGGGTTTCCTAGGCTGTAATCTTTACGGGAGTGGATCACCAAGTCTTTTTTCTACAGAGTCACTGGGTGGGTTCAAATTGCTAATCTTTCAGTTAGCAGCTAAGTGCTTAACCATTGCGCCACCAGGGCTTCTATTGTATGCATAGCAGAAGTTAAAAATATGTGCTCTGTAATCCTAGCTCTACTAGGGGTATGATTTGGCCCTTGACCTTAACCTTCTCAAACTTTAACCCTTTGATGATCCTTTTATTTTCTGCTTTGTATTATCTTTTGATACCATGTGTTTTCATTAAAGGAAGTGTGCTGAGTCATGGGGTGTGTTTAAATTTTTGGTTAGTAATATAGATTTTGAAAAATGTTATCTGGGGCTACGTGGTTACCACTGAACACTTGGCACTCTCAAGCCTGCTGATTGATGGGTGACCGTTTGTCCCAATGAACCTTGGTTGTTGAAAATATGGTAATGCACCTCCCACTAGGTTTCAGGGGGAACCACTGGTTTTCCAAATATTACACAAAAAGCCCAAAACCAAGCCCATCAGGGCTCCCTATCACACAGTAAACCATGAATATGCTTACAAGGCTTATCTAGGGGTACAAAAGCTAAAAGAAAATTTTTACCCAATCACACTTCCTGGTTGTACTACCTTCCTTGAAAGCTTCATACCCCAGGTATTTTGCTTCAGCTTTTAACTTTCTTTTGCCTTTTACCGTTATTTTAAGTCCCCACTGGAGGGCAGCAAATACTTTCAGTGGGAAAAGTATACTCCCAAAGAACTCCAGAGGCACAAAAAGTGATTAACCAAAAAACCAAAGAGTCGGAAAAAAAGTGATTGGGATACCTTAAATCCATGGGTCACCAAAGAAAGGGATATAATGCATAGGAATCATTGGGGGCTGGGAGGGGCATTGTTAAAAATGCAGATTCTGATTCAGTAGGCCAGGGTGGGGCCTGACATTCTGCCTCTCTAACCAGGCCTCAGGGGATGCTGATGCTGGTGCTGGTAATGCGTGGAACACACTTTGAGTACCAAGGACTTAACTCTTCTGAGCTTCATTGCCTCACATGTAAGATGGGGACATTAGTGCCTTCATCATAAAGTCACTGCAAAAATAAAATAGGAATAAAAAGAACTTAAAAGAGTACCTGACAGAGTAAGCTCTCAATAAATGATGACTATTATTATTTTTTTTTTTTAAGAAAAAAATTTTTTTTTTTTTTATTATTTAAGAGCACCACCCATCTGTCTTGCTGTATTGTGCTGGCTTGCATGTTGCTGTGATGCTGGAAGCTATGCTACCAATATTTCAAATACCAGCAAGATTACCCATGGTGGACAGTTTTCAGCAGAGCTTCCAGACTAAGACAGACCAGGAAGAAAAGCATGGTGATCTACTTCTGAAAAGTAGTCAATAAAAACCCTATGAATCACAACAGCATATTGCCTTATATAGGGCTGGAAGATGAGCCCCCTGGATTGGAAGACACTCAAAGTACACAGTGGCCACAACAATGGACTCAAGTATACCAATGATCATGAAGATGGTGCAGGACCAGGCAACATTTTGTTTTACTGTACATGGGGTTGCCATGAGTCAGAGCTGACTTGACAGCAACTAACAACAACAACATTATTTATGAAAAATGGCAGCAATCAAAGCGCAGTAATGATTGAGAGTATGAATGCCAAATGCTCCACATAGGGCCTGCTTCATAAAGAACATTCGTTGAGGACTTCTATGTGCCCAGTTCTTGGTGTATTTTCTAATTTACTCACTCTCATGGCTGTTTTTCATGGCTTAGTGTTTAAGAGCTACAGCTGCTAACCAAGAGGTTGGCAGTTTGAATCCACCAGGCAGTCCTTGGAAATTCTATGGGGAGGTTCTAACCTGTCCTATAGGGTCACTATGAGTTGGAACTGACTTGATGGCAACAGGTTTTTTTTTTTTTTTAACTCTATGAGGTACTATTATGAATCCCATTTGGTAGATACGCAAAACCAAGACTTAGAGAGGTTGAGAAACTTGCTCAAGGCCAGAAATTCATTAAGTTGCAGAGCTGGGATTTAAACCCAGGAGTTTTGCCGAAAAAATTTGTGAATTTGGTCTCTAAACTGTCCTCCAGTAATAATTAGTACTGTTATTAGTATTACCTCAGTTAGTGCTCATGACAAAACTGCAGGGTGGGTTTTTATACTCATTTAACAGGAGAGCAAACTGAGCTGGAGGGACTTTAATAACTTGTCTAATTCCACATAGGGGATTGTGATGGTTCAGTGGTAGAATCTTCGTCTTCCGTGCTGGAGACCTGGGTTCGATTCCAGGCCAGTGCAACTCATGCTCAGATACCACCTGTCCCTTAGTGGAAGCTTGTGTGTTGCTATGATGCTGAACAGGTTTCAGTGGATCTTCCAAAATAAGACAGACTAGGAAGTAAGACCTGGCAATCTGCTTCCAAAAATCAGCCAGTGAAAACTCAATGGGTCACAGAAGTCTGATCTGCAACCCATCATGGCAATGGCACAGGGTCCAGTAGTGTTTCCTTCTGTTGAACCTGGGGGCGTCATGAGTCGGGGGCCAACTCGACTGCAGCTGACAGCAACAAAGTCATGTTACCCTACACAAGATTATGCTCCTGTCTCTCTCTCAACACAAGGTTGACAGATCTTACACAAAGATAGAGACATCTTGTGAGGTGGGCTGAGAGGGGCACACAGCCCAGGAATCAGGTCCTGCCTTCTCTGACACAGGCCCCTCTATGTTTTCCATGAGGGCTTTGACCACAGCTGAATAAGCTTCTACTGCACTCTTCATGCTTCATAGGTGACTGCAGGACTTGGTGCCAAGTTACCAGCACTTCTGTCCCACCCCACCCCACCTGAACCCATCTGTACAACATGAGGAGAGTGTGGAATGGCACTTTGCTATGTTGCTTTTGGAAAATCTACTAAGTCCTACTATAACTGCTCCATATTAGGAATGGAAAGGCAGTGGGACTTGATGGAAAATTCCAGAGATCTCCAAATGGTAGAGAGAGGGCTATAGAGGACACAGTGTCAGGGCAATGTTTGTGTGATACAGATCCTAAGACGTGCGTGCAGGAAGTTTCTTGGGGAGCCGCTAGGTGGGGGAGTAAAAGCAGTAGGTTTAGGCAGAGGGAGGAGTTGAACTGAGATGCAGTCTAACAGATGCCTTAGCCTATCCCACAGGTACCTCTGGAGCTGGGGTGGCCCTTCAGAGTTTTCCCAGGGCTGGCTCTTCCTACATCTACTTAAGTAGTCACTGGATGTAGGCTCTCCCTGGGGTCACCTTAGGTGGGAAAGATCTCTCTCCAGCTGAGGTGAGGACAATGATGGATCACAAGGTTGAAAGTCGTGAGTTTCAACATTGTCAGCATCGGGGGCACGAGTGCCTCTATTCTGAAGGGAGGATCTGGGAGTGGTACCACAGCATCTACTACAATGGGCTGTCAGGGTGATTAACTTGGCTACATTGTGGAGACAAATATAAACCTTGGGCACAGGAGAGAGGGGCAGAGGAAGACTCACTGCTTAGAGGTGGGTCACTCAGTTGACCTGTTGAGCCTGAACTTCTGTTATGGATGATGGTGTAATTTGGGAACATGAGGAACATAATTAATGTCATTGAACTGTAAATGTGAAGACTGTTGAGATGTCAAATGTTTTGTTACATATATATTTACCACAGGAAAAAAGAAAAAAAGGTTTGAAAAGGAACTGGGTGTAGCCACTTTAAGCATAAAATATCTGACACACAAAAGTTGTGTTCACGGAACCAAGTTCAAGTTTCTCAGGTAAAAATCTGATGTTTGTTAACTGGAGGTTTTGAAGAAATATTATATTTAATTACTTTCTAAAAAGTTGTATTTTATTTTGTATATTTTAAGTAAATAACATAAAGAAGTATGATGGGGGGTGGGGGGAAGATAAAATGACCCACAGGAAATCCCAAAGAGAACAATAGGTCTTTACTAAAGATTGCAACTAGTCAAGGTAGCCCACAGTTGTGCTCAGCCTTAAAAGTTTTCAAGCTCAGTTACGGGGTGAGAACGGAAGATAATGCAAAAGCGCCGGAGAGGTCTTGTATATGAAAATTTCAGCACAAGGTATTTTAATCATTTCAGCCTATTCTAGTTTTCCTATTTCCTCCTATATCAAGTGCATGTGTGTGCGTGCAAGTAACCTTGGATATGGCTTCCTTTTGTTGTTTTGTGCTGTCCAGTCAGTTCTTTTTAGAGACATAAAAAGCCCCAGAATCAACTCCAGTAACACTTCTCTGGACTATCTTTGAAAGGAACAGATGAATGAATTTGACAGAAAACTTCTTGGTTGAAATTTTCCCTTTCTCAGATTGCATAAATTTAAGGGGAGAGCCTGCCAAGTGCTCAGTGACGCTCTACAGGGCAGCTTCTGGCAGGGACACTCTGTACCAGCAGCAAAATGAATGTTTTCCTGAATCCCTGACTTATCATTCTTTATCACCTGCTCTGTGCTCCCTTTTCTGCGCCAAGGCTTTCTAAATGACTTGGAGAGGGGAAGGGGAAGAAAAGAAAAATACTCTTATAGAACCAAGACCAGACACTGTGTATTGATGGTTGCTGAGAATTCATTTGGTAGATAAGATCGCAGTGATTAACACCACGTTATTGAACTCTGTCTTCAAGCCTAAGCTGGGCAGAAGGGCTCACATCCCCGACACTGGAGTGTTTTGATGTTTAGGACTGTGCCTTTGCATCAGGAAATTTCGATTATAGCAGGCTTTTCACGAGGTGAATCAAGTCATATAATGCCCCTTCTGAAAACCCTTCTCACTGTTCTTAAAATGAATTCCAAACTGGTTAAGTGCTACAGCTGCTAACCAGAAGGTCAGCAGTTCAAATCCACCATGCGCTCCTTAGAAACTCTACAGGGTAGTTCTACTCTGTTCTATAGGTTCACTACAAGTCGGAATAGACTTGATAGCAAAGGGCTTGGCGTTTTTGGTTTCCCCTGGCCCATGGAGTCCCTGGGTGATGCGAATGGTTACTGCCTTGGCTGCTAACCCAAAGGTTGGAGACACCTTGGAAGAAAGGCCTGGTGATCTGCTTCTGAAAAATCAGCCATTGAAAACCCTGTGGAGCACAGTTCCCCTCTGACACATAGTGTGGACACCATGAGTTGGAACTCACTCAATAGCAGCTGCCCACCCCCCACGAGACCCTATAGAACCTGGCTCTGCCTGCTATTCCAGTCTCATTTGGTACCACGTTCTCCTTCATTCCCTGTGCTTCAGCCACACTGACAACGTCTTTCCACTTCCTCCAACAAGAAGAGACCTTTCCAAATCCATGGCCTTCACCCTTGCTACCTGGAATGTTCTTCTCCCAGCACATCCATGGCTGGTTCATTCTTCAGTTCAGCTTAAATGTCACCTCTTCAGAGATGCCTTTCCTGACCATGATCCTCCGTGTTGATTCTCTGTCCTCAGACCTTCTGGGTTTTCTTTACTGTACTCACCTATCAGAATTTGTAATTATTCGTTTGCTTGTTTACATGTTTATTGTCTCTGCCATACACTAGACTCTACTCCTCGGACGGGCAGGGAGAATACCTACCTTGTTTATCACTGAAAACCCAGTGTCAGGTACACAGTTGTTGTTGGATGCCGTTGAGTCGATTCTAACTCATAGCAACCCCACGAGACAGAGTAAAACTTAACTATAGGGTTTTCTAGGCTGTAATCCTTATGGAAGAGGACCCCTGGGTCTTTTTCTTGTGGAACCGCTGGGTGGGTTCGAACTGCCAATCTTTTGCTTAGCAACTTAACTGTTGTGCCACCACAGCTCCTTTCTTCTTCTTTTAATAATATTTTGTTGTGTTTTCACTGAAAGCTTACACAGCAGGTTAGATTTCCATTTAACAATTACTACACAGAGTGATTAAGAGCTATGGCTACTAACCAGAAAGTCGACAGTTCAAATCCACTAGGCGCTCCTTGGACGCCCTGTGGGGCAGGTCTACTCTGTCCTTTGGGATTGCTATGAGTTGGAATCGACTCGACAGCAACAGGTTTGGTTTTTTGGAACACATATTGTTCAGACACTGGTTTCATTTTTCACAGTGTTTTAACATCCTCATGAATTCCCTTCTGGGTGTTTCACTTCCAGTAATCTGCTTTCCCTGTCCCCTTACCCTTTCTTCTTTGCTTTCAAGTAATTGTTGACCATTTGGTCTCATATAGGTGATTTTTTAAAGGTGTGCACTACTCCTTAGTAATATTCCTTATTTTATGAACCAATTTGTTATTAAGCTAAAAGGTGTCCTCAGGGGGTAGTTTTGGTTCAAGGTTTATGGAGTATCTCAGGGAGATAGTCTTGGGGAGTTCTTTAGTCTCAACCAATTCAGTAAGTCTGGACATTTTAAGAATTCGACTTCTGTTGCACACTTTTCTCCCTATCATGATCCATCTATTGTGGGCCTGATCAGAACGGTCGTTAGTGGTAGCCGGGCACCATCTAGTTCTTCTGGTCTCAGGGTAGATGAGGATATGCTCTTGCAGACTGTTAGTCCCATAGGCTAGTTTTGTCCCTGAGTCTTTGGTGGGCCTCTTTGATTCCTGATATTTAACTGAATGAATAGTACTTCACTTAATGCTTGAGTGGCCAACCCATGATTCTCTTTAAACAATATTTATTTACAGGTTTTTAAATAAAGGCTTTGTATATATGGAAATGTCTCACAGACATAAGAGAGATGAAGTGTGTGTTTAATAACGTAGACTTTCAAAATCCTCTTCTTCAGCAAACTAATTGCCCCTTCCTCCCTATTCTCATAGTGGTTTTGTTTCAGTTGAGGTGTAACTTACATACAATATACTGCACAAATTTTGAATAACTCTTACGTATGTAAAATGTAGATGGGAGATGCAGATCGAGATGCCGAATGGTTCCAGTACCCCTGGAGGTTCTTTTGTATCTCCTCTTAGTTGATTGCCCCCAAAAGGTAAAGCCCACTGTAATTTCTATCAATGCGGATCAGTTTTGACTGTTTCTTAACTTCATAAATAGAGTCATACTGTATGTATTCTTTTACGTCTGGCTTTTTTTTTGGCCCTCAAGTATGGTTTTGAGACCCATTCGTGTTGTGATATGTATCGGTAATCTGTCTTATTACAATATCCTTTGAGTAAATATAGTTTATCCATCCTACAGTTGAAGGACATTTGGGTTATATTTGGACATTTGGCTATTGCGAGTATTGTATATGTATTTTGGTAGACGTGGACACTCATCTTTGCTGGTTGCATGCCCTGGAGTGGAATTGCTCCTGGATAGGCCTATGTTTAGCTTTAGTAGACACTGCCGAAGTGTTCTGAAGTGCCTATACCAGTTTACACTACTGCCAGCAATGTATGAGTTTTACTTGTCCCCTATCTTCACCAGCACGTAATATTCCCCCAGACTTAATTTTAGCTATATGATGGGTGTGTGGTATATCTCTTTGAGGTTTTAGTTTGCCTTTCCCTGATGACAAATGATGTTGAGTGCTTTTTTAATGTTTATGGGCCATTTGGATATCCTTGTGTGTGTGTGACTTGCCTCTGTGTGTTAAGTGTGGTTTAGCTATTTTGTTCATTAAAAATATTAAAAAATGGATTGTCTACCTTTTTTTTAATTGATTGGTAGGTGTTTTTACATTTTGGATATGAGTTACTTGACAGCTATAGGAGTCCCTGGGTGGAGCAAATGGTTAACAAGCTTGGCTGCTAAATCAAAGGTTGGAGGTTAGAGCCTACCCAGAAGCACCTTGGAAGAAAGGGCTGGGAATCTACTTCTGAAAAATCGGCCATTGAGAACCCAGTGGAACACAGTTCTACTCTGACACACATGGGGTTGCCATGAGTTGGAGTCAACTCAGTGGCAATTGGCTGGTAACAGCTATATGCACTGCGAATGCCCTCTTCCATCTGAGCCTTGCCTCTTCCCTCTCTGAATGGTGCCATTTGATGAATAGAAGGTCTCAGTTTTGATGAAATCCAATTTATCAATCTTTTAAGAGTGATTTTTGGAGACCTCAGATCCCTTACAGTGTTTTTAACCAAAGAATAGAGTGGGGGTGATGTTAAAATTGTGTCTTAGTAGGGCTGAAATGGCTTTCAGGACCCTGATGTTTGAAGCATGGTCACAAAACAGACAGCTCTCCCAGCTCCCCTCATCCAAGCCCAACCTATCCCTCTAGGCCTTGCTAAAAATTCTTTTTCCTCATGAGGTGGCTGCCACATAGGTTCCCCCAATGCCCATTTCAGGAAGATCCCAGATCGGTTCATCCCATACGTTGGTAATGTGTCTTAGGAAGATGGTATGCTGAATTGTACTCCCCACAAGAACCCCTCAAAAATACTGAATTCAGGAAGACAACACAGAAATCACACCACATGGACAGAGTCATTCACCAGGTATATTTGAAGTCTAAGCTCTTTGAGCTATACACGTGCACAAATGATTCAGTTGGTGGAAATCTCCTCCTCCATTTTTAAACATTTCTTACTTAAAATAGTGCTAAAGAGGTTTGCATAATGTGCATCATGGAAATGCTGAGGCAATTCTGACTTTCACAGTGCTGAGTTACCACTGAAAACACTTTAGAGAGTCCTTCTCATTTCTTGCCGCTCTCCTGGCAAAAGTTCCCCTTCTCACCTTCCCCAAGCCCAATCTAATGAAAGAATTACTTGATCTGAGACAGACTAACATTGTCATTTTGCAACAGATTTCGCTAAAATGAAGCACACAGATTATACACTCCACTGATTTCATTTTACGACGGTACAAAATGGTCATTTCAACTTTTACTACATTTGCTTGCCAATGTCTGATGTGTTTAAAAAAAATTAAAAATCATTTCCAAACATTTTCTCTCACCCAGCTTTCTTTAGAACCCACATTCTGAAAACTCTGGGTAGCTTATGAAGTCAAATGATCTGCAGACGACTAAGAAACACAGCTAGCTGACTGTTGTCAAAGTTCTCTGGTCATCTGAATAGGTGAGGGCAATGTTTCTTCCACTAGAGGGCATCATTTCTCCACTATTAACTCTTCAGTCTGTCATTGGTCAAGGAAAAACAACAAAAAAACCTCCACAGCAAAGGAAAGCCAAAGCATTTGCTTATTGTACACTCCTCAGATTTTATTATTTTTTTAAAGGAGCCTTCATTTTTCTTATGGGAACTCAAGATTTCACTAGCAATGCTCTCCTCAGTTTCTCCTGTACTGCGTCCAGTACTATATTGCTATATTCACAGTAGAACGGACTTGAATTTCTGCGTGATCAGTCTATGAAGTTTCTGATGAGACTAAAATACACTCTAGTCAAAAACCACAACAATCCATCCATCAGCTGGCTGCGTTACTGTTCTTGCGTGTTTTTCTGAGGCTTGGGTAATGAAAGTATTTCCCCACTCCACCACAATTCGCATTTACACCTAAATGAATTCATTAATGTAGAGGAAGAGATGAGGCCTGGCACATACAGCAAAAGGTAACGGTTCTACACGTGTATCTTCTGTAATGCACTTTGGGCTAGAGAAATAGAAAAATCACATGTAACAAAAACAACTCTTTTAAGCACGTGGGCATTTGCATGAATAGGGATCAGCAAACGTGTATTTAATCATCCTTCCCGTTTTAATCTGCTCAGCTGCATTCTGGAGATTGAGCTTCATCCCAATTGTCTACCACTGACACTTGCATTTTCACTTTATTTTAAAACAAAGGGTTCTTGATAGCAAAGATGCTGGCTAATCATATAGATATATATTGGCGTGAGACATGTTGTGCCCTTTCAGAATTCAGCATTATCCATAAGAGGGTGTTAATATTATCAGATTACCTGTATCAGTATACGAATGCATTCCTAGTAACGCACATATTAGGTTCTTAAGCAGCTAATGGCTGAACAATCGCTAAATAAAAAACATCCAGATTTCAAAAGCACAGCCGAAACATTTATACAAATATACAAAGAGAAAAAAAACAATCGTTCAGACACTGTGAAACTTTTGTAATAAATAGGTTCGTCTGAAATCGGTCTGTATCACCCTGGACAAGCCTCCCCAATGAGGCTGGGAAAATTCTATATGCAAGTGGTGTTCAAAATCTATCACGGAATATCTTTGGGGCCCAGCTCAGTTTTGCTTCCAGGAATTTTAACAGGCTATGAAGTATTGACTCAAAACAGTAAATATACCCAGACTTGTTGAGCTGGACGATGCTGATCATTTTCCTAATCTAGAGAGGACATGGCTGGATGCTGACACTGTGAGTTCTAGTGTGTTTTCAAATCATGAAAATAAATGCTGGTGATCATGCATGTCCTGGGAATGTCGGGATGCAGAGGACTGAGTGAGACCAGATAGGGGTATCTCATGCAGTCAAAGTCAAGTTTACATATGGTCCTATTTAAGTGGCCAGGAAAAAACAATGCACATACCTCAGGACTGGGACTGAAACAGCTCACAAACAACACAGGTGCTATTTGTTACTGGTGTCTCTGGCTTGGATCAACATGAGAGAATGAAGATACAGGCTGTACTGACTGTTTAATAAGAAAATGCTACTTTTTTTTCTAGAACCTTCTAAATAATGAATTACACTTGATGGAGTATGATATGATCAGGAAACCTATCACCTTTTCCTAGCCCTTTTGTCCAAGAGGCTTGATTACAATGAAGGAATCTCAAACAACCAGACACCCAGGGATTTAAAGGCATTTTTTTTTTTCCACAAACAAACAATAGAGGGAAAAAGCATGATAAAGAGGAGACGGATATTATCATCGAGGCGGAGCTGTGAGCTCAGTTGGACACGGAGGGTGGCAGGCCGGGGCGCCGGGTTTGGATGATTTTTGGCTTTGGAGAAGTCTTTGGATCCTCTTCTTCCTCTATGTCACTGTCACATACGTGCACGACGACACTTGGGGTGGACTCAGTCCCTGCATGGAGCTCATACTTTTCTCCTGAAAAGCAAAAGAAATGGGCGTGAAAAACGGGCGGCATTTCAAAATAGATTCTTTGGCGAGGTTTGCGTAAAGAAGTGAGAAGAACATTTTCGAGTGTCTCAGAAAACCTGGGGTCTTATCCAGGGATGGCACGGGTATTGGAAAGTGGAATGAGACAATCTGTCATTGTATGCCAGCTCCACCACTTATCAACTGTGCAGCCTTGAACAAGCCACTTAATGCCTTAGCATCCTCAAGTGTAAACTGCATATACTCCATGGAGAGGATTAAATATGTCTGGCAATTATTAGTTTCTGTGCTATTTCCCAGCATTGGTTCTAATTATCTGAGTAATCTTGCACCAATCATTTCACCTCTTCATCTTTTGGATAAGGTAGTATCTAAGGTTCCCTTCAGCTGTACACTTCTTAGAATAAGAGCTGCCCCAGGACGGAATATGGTGGAATCATCGTTTATCTGGGATTTGCAGTGGCTAGTGCATAACTGGGTTAGGTGATCATTAAAACCCCTTCCATTCCCGAGAGTCTATCATTCTTGACTGGCTCATTTTACAGTCAAACTGCTATCATCTGATTGGCTTCTTATCTGTTTTTGTTTCACCTCAATAGGTATTTACTAAGCACCTCTTACAGTTTGGTCCATTGCTAGGCATAAGGGCTACAAGGCATAATACAAATATGTGTGCCTTTCACAAGAGCAAAGTTCAGTGGAGGCATATGGAAACAGAAAGTATTGTAATATAACACGGTGAGCACTAGGGTGGCAATATGTGTCAAAAACTATGGTACCAAATTACAGAGAGCAAGTCACTCCAAAAGGCTTCCCAGAAGAGGTGACAGTTGAGCTGGGTCTAAAAGAGAAATAGGAGACCTCTACGTGGTGGGACAGGAGAAGGAGACATCCTTCTTCCCCACCCATTATGAATACACAGAAAAATCTCCTAAAAACAATGTCTCCCAGACGTTGGCTCATCAGGTCTTACTTGATCAAGTCCAGATATCTGAGCCTAGCACAGAAGATGCTGTATAATCTCTCACCAATCATTTTCAACATTACTTCCATTAACTCCCTATTTGTTTCAGTCAAACTGGTTGACCTGTTAGTCCCTAATCACAACAGCTACATTTTATACCTACCAAACCGGCGACTTTTATATGGAATCATCTCACCTCTCGCTGACAGTTATGTATATCCTCCCCTCTTCCCCTTTTAGGATCAAGGCCAGATACTACCCAGTATAGGAATCTTTCCTGTTATCCTTGGTCTTTAGTGGAAAGAGCCTGTTCTGGATGCCTAGGGCAAGTGTCGTCAGTTCCATTCACAGGGCACTTATCATGCACTACTGTGCACACTTTGGTAAACACCAAGAGTGAAAACAGCACAACCTTTCAAGGTACAGTTTTAAATTCTATGTGCTGACATTTCAGAAGGGGAAACATTAATAATGCAATAAGTATCGACACTTTTCTAAGTGATGCTGAGAAAGAGTTAAACACTCAGTCAGCCATGCCCAGATTCACAGAAGTCTTTCCCTGAACCCTCTGGACATCCTGCTGTGTAAAGGCATTCCTGGTTGAGAGCAGCAAACATTTCACACAATGGAGGAGTGTTACACTGTCAGCATTTTTCCCAGTACGTGCAATAGCAAAGAGGGATAGAACTAGTCAGAAACACAGAAGTATGGCTGATGAAGAGTCTGTGACTTAAAGTCTAGATTTGGTGAAACTGTAGGTGGAGAGACTGGGGAATTTTGTCAATGAGTATTAAATCTCTGATATAACAGAGCTGACATGGACCAGTTTGGATGCAGACAAGGATGGTGACAGAAGCAGGGCATAGGGGCCAGAACCAGGAAGTAGACACTTGCTGAAGTCACTCATGCTAAAGTACACTCTCCCGGCTTGATGAGTAAAAATCGATAGCGCTAACCTAACCATACTGTAACCCACTCTGAAGTGATCATACCACGTATACTTGCAGTTGCTAAATAAAGTTCATTTAATTGTGTGGTTTCAGTTTTCCCTCAAGTATTTTGTCATTTTTATAGAAGTCCCAAGATTAAAGAACCACTGCAGATATTGCTAAGAAAAGGAACCTAATGAAGTCAGCCTTCTCTGAGATGGCCAGGGGTTGACAGACCTGGTTGGTGGCATCTCTGAGCTGTGGTTCTCCAACATCTGTGTGTGTAACAATTTACTGGGGAATTTGTTAAAAAGAGTTTATCAATATAGGGATGCATCCTGTAAATTCTGATTTAGTGAAACCTACATTTTCATTCAGTACCCCCAGGTGATTCTTGGTGTCTCATTGTCGGGTGGCCACTACCACTTTGCTTTGTGTGATAAGCAGGAGGCTGTAGGCCCAACAAGGGCAACAACATACATATGATGTGCCCCATTCCCTCCTCCATTCTATATCACACTTTTGCATTGGAAAAATGGTGATCATGAAGGTAGAGGATAATAGAGGGAAGGAGGGAGGCTGAGGATGTCAAAAGAAAAAAAAAAAAAAACCACTGCCGTTGAGTTGGTTCCAACTCCTAGTGACCCTAGAGGACAGAGTAGAACTGCCCCACAGCGTTTCCAAGGAGCACCTGGTGGATTCAAACTGCTGACCCTTTGATTAGCAGCCATAGCTCTTAACCACTGCACCACCAGGCCACCATCGAAAGGAGGCAAGAAATTCTGGATCAGATCTATGGCCACTCCCGGCCATCAATGTTAATTAATCTTTGGGGTTCTCATCTATGTTTATCAAAGAACAACCAGTTGCTCAAAATTAGACAGCAAACTATAGTTGAATCCATTGCAACCAGGGTTTCTAAAATTTTGTCTTTCCTTCAGGAATTCACTGCGATTCTGAATGATAGACACCCTTTAGTGAAGTCAAAGACAGCAGAATAATTTACGAGTAATTAAATGGGGTTGCTGCTTTTTGTTTTTGTACATAGGATTTCTTTTAATTCTCATGTTTGGAGAAAATGCACCTCTTGAAGAAACTCCAATGGCTACGGCAGCTCTTCCTTACTCTGCTGTCTGGGAGCATGGAGATGACAGGGGAATGGCGTCACTAATTTTCCAGCGGGGGCAATGATAGAAAAGAGCCTGGGATAGGAGGGTGAATATTGTGACTGCAGGAATTTGGGTTGCAGTGGTGGCCATGGCAGAGACCCATAACAGCAGAATGACCAGACACCCTGCCCCTTTCTTCATCTCTTGGCAAGATGCTAGCCTTTGATTCAACCTTTGGTTTGCCCTGGCTTGGATAAAGAACATTCTCTTAAACATACCTCTCGTTCATTGTGTTTACCCTGATTCAGACATACTTGCCTTTCCTCTCAAATGAAATGTGTTGGGTTAACAATCAAGAAGGGGAAGGCCCAGTAGAGAAGCACACTGTCTGCAGGACACAGAGCAACTTTCTCGTCAGGTTAATAAAGTCAGATTTCTTGGTAGTAGAGATACTTTATTGCTGTGATCCCATTAACTCTGACATTGCACAGTTCTATTTTTAGAAACTTCCTTACTCTCGAAATCCAGCAAAGCTTAACAGCTGCTGAGAGCCCATAAAAAAAAAAAAGCTGTGGTCTTGCTGGATTGAATTTTTCTTTTTTTGGCCTCTTTTCCCTTTGGGCCTCAGCTAATTCCTCCACCACGAGGGCTGACGTCAATGCTACCACCCTGTACAGGGACCAACTGGTCTTGGTTGGGGACAAGGAGCCCAATAGGCCTTGTACACACAGGACAGGGACAGATCTGACCATAGTGCAGTAAGAGAGGGTCAAACAGACCAGCATTTCTTTTAAGGGCTGAGGAGAGGGTTTACCCATCATAACTCAATTCTCTAGTCTGTGCTCAAAGTGTCCTTTTTCCTGAAAGCAGGGAAGAGGCCAGGACCAAAAGCCAGGTTACATAACTTGAAGAATGTAAACTGTGTAACTGAATTGTACATGTAGAAATTGTTGAATGGGTGTATGGTTCTGTTGTATATATTCTCAACAACAAAAATAAAATAAATAAATCGAGGAATTTCTTTAAAAAGCAAAAGAAAAAAGGGTGGCGGGGAGTAGAACAGAATTCCAAATTCTCCACAGAATCCAGATTTTCTGGAACCACTGAGCCTGGATGAGCTCCCAAAACTATTGCTCTGAGATTATTTTTAAACTTTAAACCTTAAATCAAAACTATCCCTTGAAATCTTCTTTGAACCAAAAAAAAAAAAAACAAAAAAAACAATTTATGTACTTCCACCAAAACAAAAAAATTTTTTTTTCTTAATGCATTGATCAGGGCTTCTCACCTATACCCATGAAATAAAATTCCCACCCAAGCAAATGAAAAATCCTCTAGTATCTGGCCAAAAGTTCTATTCTCATTTAGGCCTTTGGAACTGATTTAGGCTTGGCCATTGTTCAAAATGGATGCCAAAGATCTGTCTCCTCTTTTCCTGAGTGGGTGGAGAAAGGTTGGTGACAAAGGCCTGATTCCTGTAAGTCTGGAGGAGGGAGTGAAGGTGCCCACAGGCTGCTTTCTGTTCTCGGGAGGAAGCTGGTAACGTCCCTGTGCTGGCCTGGCGGATGGAGGAGGTGGTGATGGGGATCCTGTACATATGCCAAGAAGTGTGTTGGTGTCTATCGGTCCAAGTGCTACTGGAAATTCTCCACCGTGCCACCTTTGCCTCATGAGCCATGGGATGGTTCCTCCTTGAATTCTCTTTACAAAATCAGTGTGATTATGCAAAGTCTGCCTTAACATATCATTCAGACATGTTAAGGGTGAGAGCTATATTACTATGTATTAGAGTTTGGAGTTCCTGGTTGGTATAAATGGTTAAAGCACTCAGCTGCTAAATGGAAGGTTGGAGGTTTGAGTTCACCCAGAGGTATCTCAGAAGAAGGGCCTACTGATCTACTTCCAAAACAACCAGCCACTGAAAATCCTATGGAGCACAACTCTACTTTGACACTTATGGAGTTGCCATGAGTTGAGGTCAACTCGACAGCAACTGGAAAGAAAGAACTCTATGCACTGGTCAGTATTTGAACTCACTGTATCTCTTAACTTACTCTCATTCCTGGCAGGTATAAAGCTGGTTTAGTTTTTGGTCAAAAGTGTTCCCCAATAGAAGGACTGAGTTATAGTGAAAAACATTAGGAAGTTTCCCAAAGCTACACCCCTTCTCCCATCCAGATGTGCTATTAAACGGTATTTTAAGTTATCTACTGGCAATCTTCCCTTCCCCTTGTTTTCCAAAGAGAAGGGAAAAAGTGCGTGTCTGGAAAGGAGGACGGGACTGTGCAAAATTGTGAAGCAGGTTTTACTCAGCTCTGCGCTATCTCCCCCTGTTCTAGCGCTCTCTTCTCTGCTCCCGTGCTGGCACCTCTGACCCCTTACTAGGCACTCCTTCATCACATTTGAGAACCACCTGATTAATATTGAAAAGTATAATATTAATGTGGTTCCCCAACTAGGGAGCTACAATCTCAGTGGTGTCTGGAAATGGAACGGGATTCTGTGAGTTGTCAAGAGGGGTGGAGGTGGATACCAGCATTTAGTAGGCCTAAGCGTGTTAAAGGTGGGTAGAGCTGTCAACTCTAAGATATCACAGACCTCATATTGAGAAAATTGAGCTAAGAACTTCCTATAGGCACTTACACTTTAACAGGAGACTAAGATATGGTTTGAAAGTGATAATAAGCCAAGTGATAGGAAGTCAGGTGATAAGAAAAAGGTAACACACATTGAACATTTACCATGCTCAGGTACTGGACATACAGATTTAAATGGACTACCTCATTCGTTGCCTGCAACAACTCTATTTTACTACTGAGGAAACTGAAGCCAAGACAGGTTAAGACACTCGCTTACACAGTTAATAAATAGTGAAGCCTGGATTCAAACTCACATCTTGAGTTTTAGTCATCATTATAAGCAAGAGAAAAAATTCTCTTTACACTGGATCTTTACAAACAGCTACAAAATAATAGAGGAGTTAGTCTGGTGCAGAGGGAATTACGGGAAACTCAAAATCTCAGTAATTTGGTTGCTACCTATTCACAAGGTCAATTTGGGCATGGAGAAAGAACTTATTTTCTAAGTAGAAATAGAACCAGGCATTCAGGATTAAAATAAATGTTCCAGGGGCAAAAAGACTTTTGTAATTTTTTCCTCTTTCATTCCTTGTGTTTCTATGAATTCAAATTTAATTTTGGTTGACAAAGGAGAAAATGCTGTAGGTAGACTTTAGGGTGAGGACAATCTCTAAATAGCACCTCTGTCTTTTCCTTTGTTTAGCAGCTATTTCTATCAAAGAATGTCCTCTAAACATGGGTGACAAATAGTATAAAGCAAAGCAGAGACCAAATCCAAATATTTCATTGGCAGTTCAGAGAAAAAAAACACGCAAATAACAAACACCATCACAACTACCACAATGGACACATACATCGTGCTTAGTGGGTGGTTGGCACTGCTTCAAACACTTTATATACATTAATTCATTTAATGGCAGAGGGAATTTCTCTCTGAAGCCTATGAAACAATGCTGCTCAGAGCAGAATCATCACAATACCTACCCCTTATTTGATACTTACTATGTGCCAGAGGGTCGCTATGAGTTGGAACCAACTTGACGGCACCTAACAATAACAAGTACAATGTGCCAGGCACTGTGCTAACTGCTTTATGTATAGTAATCATTCCATCTTCATGATTGAATGACCATTAAAGACAAAAGGCGGTGCAGAAAAGTAAATTCTTCAAGGCCACATACAAGCATGTGGTAGAGCCAGGACTCCAACACATGCCTGTTGTTGTTAGGTACCACAGAATCAATTCCAACTCATAATGACCCCATGTGTCAGAGCAGAACTGCTCTATAGGGCTTTCTGGCTCTAAGCTTTACAGAAACAGATCACCAGGTCTTTCATCTGCACTGGGTAGGTTCGAACCACTAACCTTTCGATTAATAGCCAAGCTCTCAACCACGGTGCAACCAGGGCTCCTTAATCCAGGACTACCAGGTGCCAAAGCATTAACTACCATATTGCCTCTGGCATGTAGGAAGAACGTTTGCCATGGTGCAGGAGTTACATGATGCCTGAAAATTGACTTCCCTGTCTCAGAATGTACAGTATGAGTTCCTTTTAGGAAAATATTACCTACATGAATCACTAGCTTTTCTTCTTCCTAGCCTACCTGGCCTCGGTGCCAAGCCACATCAAACTAGGAAAACAGGAGGGAATTCTTGGTAAGATGGGGGGTGGGGAGACAAATACTCTGTAGTTTTAAGAGCTGTTCTACTTAATTAAGAGAACGTTTGCTTGCCTTCTGGAGATCTCCTTCTAAGACTGGATTAGAGAGTCCAATTACCTTCATGGCTTTTTGAGACATTTAAGACCTAAAGTACTTCACAGGACAACTGATTGACCAAGGGCCTGAATCAGTGGTTGAGATGAAGAACCGGAACCCTAGAAGGGCACTTACCAGTTGCTGCCGAGTAGACTCCCACTCCTGGCAACCCTAAGTGTGTCAGAGTGACCCTAAGCGTGTCAGAGTAGAACTGTGCTCCATAGGGTTTTATTTTAAATGTATACATATATTTTATTTTTGTTGTTGGAAATATACACAGCAGAACATATACCAATTCAAAAATGTCTACATTTACAATTCATTGACATTGATTATATTCTTCAAGTTCTGCAACCATTCTCACCCTCCTTTTCCAAATTGTTCCTCCTACATTAACACAAACTCACTGGCCCCTAAGCTTCTTATCTAATCTTTCAAGTTGCTACTATCAATTTGATCCCATATAGATAGTTCTTTAAAAGAGTACAATGCTCAAGGCAGGCATTCTTTACTAGTTAAGCTAAACTATTACTTGATTTAAAGAAGACTTCAGGGTATATTTTCAGTTTAAGGTTTAAAGATTATCTCAGGGCAATAGTTTTGGGAATTCACTCAACCTCAATGGCTCCAGAAAATCCGGATTCCATGACAATTTGAACTTCTGCATTTTCCCCCCTTTTGATCAGGATTTGGCAAACGAATCTTTGATCAAAATGTTCAGTAATGGTTCCACAGGGTTTTGAATGACTGTGACTTTTCAGAAGTAGATCACCAGGCCTTTCTTCCAAGGCATTTCTGGATGGACTCAAACCTCCAACCTTTCAGTTAGCAGTTGGGTTTTAACTATTTGTGCCATTTAGGAACTCCAAAAGGAAGGTAAAGTGAGTGAAATATGAAGAGAACCGTGACAGGGAAGAGAACCATAAAGAAGGAGAGAGAACACAGAAGAAGGGCTGTCTGTGGTTTTGTGATTTGGAGCCTGTTCACATGGGGTAAGAGGAAACTGGCAGAGAAAAAGAAATAAAATGTTTGGGAGTGCTTGGTTAGAGGTGTGCTTGGCCATTTCTATCTGGGAATGGACCATACTATTCTGTCTTTCCAGACATTAGGGACCCAACTAAGGGAATAGCTATGGGAACACACACACACCATAAGAAAATATCTGAAAGATAAACACGATTTTTTTTTCTATTGTGTACTGTCTCACCCTTCACCAAAATTGCCACTTATCTACTGTCTATTCAGAAACACAACAATTTTTAAGGTACTTATTTTGGGGTGGTAGGGTTTGCTAATTCATTCCCCCACCCCTTTTTTCCTCATCTGTATTTTCTATTTTTCTACAGTGGGCATGTTTTACCTGCACAGCAAGGAAAGAAAGAGTTTACACTGCTACTCGGTAGTGACTGAGGGCCTGAAGGTGACTGTGGAACATATGCTCAGAAGAAATGCCCTCTTAAAAATTTCCCCAGGGAACATTCTTGCAAAGGAAATGGAAAATTATGAACATGTGTTGCAGGTTCACAAATCCGAATGCCTTGGGTGGGACGCTAGGCTGTGTTGTTTGTCTTTCAGGTCTGCGATCAGAATATAGCAATTGTTGAAGGAGAACTGAGGCTCTCTATAATATTCATACCACATGCGCCAAAAATATAAGCACTCATTTATATCTTAAAAACTGAATGTTCACTACCTTTGAATCAAGGCCTAAAATAGAAAATATATATATCTCCCTCTCTTCCTTATAAATCACATGAATCAATGAAACATATTTTCCATTTTGGGGTACCAAGCAACACCAAGAAAACTGTTTTACTATAGCATGTTTTGATGGAGAAGAACTTGGAAAAAGAAAAAATCTAAATATAGCAGATGCCCGCAACTTGAAACTCGAGCACCATTTTAAACTCTCCTCTGCAGTTAACTAAAATTGATCTCCCTAACAAGAGCTAAAAATAGTGAGGGGAAAAAAGAGACTAGACAATGACTTTTCATATCGCTCCCTGCAGGCATTTGCAGTGACAATGAACATGACCCTCCAGAGCTATCCTAGAGAGCAGAACAAAGACTGGCATTTCACATCCCCCCGCCCCGCCCCCGATTTCCCACCCATTAGTACAGTGTACATTTCTATTTTGCCATTTTTGCTGATTGGTAGGGATAAGCTATTTTGCTAGGTTGGGTTTTTGTTTTTCCTATTTTGTTTTACATCAGAAAAAAACATAGCACTCTGCTGTTTCAGGAGTCAGAAACAATAAAAAAAAATAGGTAGCATAAAATAAATACAAATAAAATACTGATTTTATTCTCTGCCTCAAGGTCAGAGCACATCATATTTTGTCCAGGTCATTGATAAGTGATGGGCTTCTATAAATTCACCAGAGGGCTATTATAAACGTCTGTGTTTTATAGAGAAGACAGCTGTCCCTTCAGCAGAGCAGAGGAAGGCAAATTCTGAACCTCATATCCCACTGGACAACAGAGGAACTCATCAACTGACACAGTTTGTGTGTTTGGGGGTTGGCGGGGAGGGGCTACCAAACGTGGAGGGACAAAATGTAAAAGTTGTTTTGCATTTTTAATATTTCTTTTCATAACCACCTTGAATTTCTTCTGAAGAAATTAATCTTACTATTTAAGAGATTGCTCTGGTTTCTGATACCTTCACCACACGGGACAAGGATAAAGGGTGCTTCCTTGCTCAACCAATCCCTTCCAACCTCCCTCATCCCCTTCTGCTTCCTGACAGTGTCAAAGGGACATGTTTTAACTTACCAGCTGGGCATCCTTGGGCAAGTTACTTAGCACTCTGAGCCTTACAGTCCCCAGCTATATAAAGGGAATTAATAATAGTACTTGTCTCCTAGCATTGCTATCAGCATTAAATGAAATAATATAGTAAGGTGTTCAGAATAGTGCTTGATACATAGTAAGTCCTATATGTAAGTTTTTGAGGAGCCCTGGTAGCAAAGTGGTTAAGCAAGCACTGGGCTGTTAACCAAAAGGTCAGTAGTTCAAACCTACCAGCCACTCCATGGGAGAAAGATGTGGCAGTCTGCTTCTGTAGATTACAGCCTTGTAAACCCTATGGGGCAGTTCTACTCTGTCCTGTAGGGTCGCTATGAGTCAGAACCGACTCGATGGCAATGAGTTTGGTTTGGTTTTATATATATATGTATACAAAAACCAAAACCCGTTGCCGTCAAGTCGATTCCGACTCATAGTGACCCTATAGGTCAGAGTAGAACTGCCCCATAGAGATTCCAAGGAGCATTCCTGGTGGATATGAACTGCCAACCTTTTGGTTAGCAGCTGTAGCACTTAACCACTACGCCACCAGGGTTTTCTTTACATATATATATACATATATACACACACACACACAAAATTTTAACCATTGCATTCATTATTTATTTTTTTCAAATTTATTCTTTACTTACTTTTTGAATAAAAACAGGACATACAGTTAAAGGGATAATGACTAAGAATGTTTGCAACTGTGCCTCTCATAGTTTTCAGAATATAAACTTGCTCTAACTCTAATCAACAAAACTAAGAGATTTTCCTCAGGGTCATGTGGCCCTCGTCTTATGCTGTAAGCTTATGTTAAGAATTTTGAAGGATGCAGGTTTGGGTATGATCAGGGTTCCCTTGTTTTCTCTCTGCTTGTTTCCAGTACTTCTCTAGAAGTTCTAGGGAGCCCAAGCTGTCCCTCTTTGGAGAATAGTCACCAGGAAGGCATTTTTCTGGGGCTGCTGTTTTACTCCTTGATTGTCTGAGCTGACGCCTCTGCCTGCACACTCCCATTTGTCCTCCATAAAAGGGTCCTGAGGACACATCATTAAGGCTCCCGCAAATCAGCCAGTGTCCTGAAAGGATCCTTGACCTGAGTGCCACCTCACCCTGGATCCTGCTCCAAGGTGTTCCTTCTTGAGATTTACTTGTTCCGGCATCCTTAGGTTTCTGCAGCTCTTCTCAGCCACTCACCTCTGCCAGTTTAGCACTGTTAAATCATTCCTCCTAAACTAAACTTCCTTCCCTTTGATCATCTGCATTGCTTTTTTTCTGCCCTCACTCTTATTTGTTTCTGCACTTCCGGAGCTGAGGTAGTCATCTTTTAACACGGAATGAATCACAATTTGTTACTGAAATGATGCTGCCAGAGGATTAAAAATAAATTCTACTAGATCATTTTTTTTTCCTCCAAATGGAAATGCTAGAAGTACTCTTTGTAGAAGAAAACATTAGTTTAGTGCTGTCTAGCTCAGGTTGGCCAAAGTCATAAGAAACCAATAATTTGCCAGTGGAAAAAATATCTCTAGGCAGGCTAATAGTCTGATCTATTCGCTCACTCATTCATTCATTCACGCCTCCAGTATTTACTGTGCATCTACTGTGCACCGCATGCTGTCAGGTACTGGGGATATCAAACTGAATATAACATGCATTCTCTCCTCAAAAAGTACGGAAGCTGCTAAGTTGAACAACAGGAAGTTGCCATAAGGAGAAGAGAGCATTCATTAAATGTGCCAGGAGGAGTCTTGCCTTGGTAGCTAGTTGGGGAGATGGGCAAAGATGGGGGTGGGGAGAGTGCAGGGTACGTCCCCTAATCCCTCACTGCTGTAGCTGAAACAGTCACAAAAGGCCCAGTCCTTGGATATAACCTCTGTGATATTTTCCACTCAATTGTTGGCTACAAATCATTCGTCTGTATGGGGTGAGGGAACTCCAAGGACACAGGAAAGGGACAAATGGGTAAACAAAGAGAAACAGGCTCAAATTGATGGCAAGGGATGGAGAGAAAGATATTCCAGAAAATATATCCACACTGCAGCTGTTCCATGGGAAACAGTATCAATCATCCTTGAAAAACAGGAGACTTTCAATATTTTCTCTTGCACACAACAATGCACAGGTCTTCATTTGCACACTTATCAGACACAGCGTTAGGCTTTCTGGAAGCTCAGAATGAGGTTAGGTATTTGTCAAGTCAGAGTTAGCAAAAATTTCTTGCTGATGTCAGAGCACAGCAGGCCTACAGTCAGCAAAGGCAGTCAGTGGTGCAAATACTAACATGTTCGGCTGCTAACCAAAAGGTTAGAGGTTCAAGTTCACCCAGAGGCACCTTGGAAGAAAGGCTTGGTGATCTACTTCTGAAAAATCAGCCACTGAAAACCCTGCGGAGCACAGTGGACACACACGGGATCACTCTGAGTCGGAGTCAACTCTATGGCAAACGGTTTGAGTTTGGTTTTGTCCTTGATAGAAGGCCATTTGGCTAAATGGTCAAGTTTACTCCCCTAAGAAAGAAGGTCCAGGTTTTGAAATTGCCTCTGCCACCAATCAACTGTGTCACCTTGGGCAAGCTCATCCACTTCTCCACGGCTCAGTTTCCTGATCTGTAAAATGAGGACAATAACAGTTCCTGTCCTCTGGTGCTTATCACACTGAGGGGTACTTCATAAATGGCAGACAGTACAGTCACCGTTATAGCAGAAGGTGAAGGTCATGGGTGAAGCTGATCCTTAGGATAGCATACAATTAAGATAATGACATGTTTTTGTAACAGCGTTAATCAATTTATTCATAACTCTAAAAAAAAAAACCCAGTTTTTTCTTTACCTCTTCAAGACCATTTCCTTCCTCCTTCCTCTGTGCCAGGCTCTGTAAGCATCCCTTCCAGGACATAATGCCCACTCCAATCATCTGCTTTCTTCAGTCCCACGTCCCATTTGTCCCTGGCTGTGTCCTCCAGACCCAGGATTCAGCTCCATCAGCGGTGAGGGTGTCTGAGACTTGCCCTTACCTTCTCTTTGCATCAAACTTAGTGAACCAAAAAAAAAAAAAAAAAAACCCAAACCCAGTGCCAGTGAGTTGATTCCAACTCATAGCAACCCTATAGGACAGAGTAGAACTGCCCCATAGAGTTTCCAAGGAGTGCCTGGCAGATTCGAACTGCCAACCTTTTGGTTAGCAGCCATAGCACTTAACTACTACACCACCAGGGTTTCCAACTTAGTGAACATTGACTATAAATTTTCTTTAACATTCTGGATAAAAAAAGGTAAGAATTTACTGGATTACTGGCTCCAAGCTGAGTGGACCAGAAACCCACTGGAGTCTGAAGGTTGAAGACTCTAAGTCTGGGTCTCCATTACAAAGAGTGAATTAGGAAGAACACTACATTCAAAGCCCCAGCTCTGTCACTGGCAAGTCACTTTCCCTTCTTTGGGCCTCGGTTTTCCCTCCTGTAAAATGCAGGTTGGCCAGACGGCTCCTAAGTCCTCTAGCCTAGACCTTAGTGATTTTAGGAAGAGCTCTGTTTGCTCATATCCAAAGCAATTCTACAAGGTTTTCAAATGCATTCTTATTATTATCTGTGCATAGGTGTCAATCTGGCAGATCAAAGGACTTTGGCTTGCCTCACTCCATTTGGGCAGGTGATGCCTGCCTGTTTGTGTTGAGTTTCCTGAATTACTGTGGGAAATGGTTTCACAAGGCTTGACTTGAGCAGCTTCAACTTACTTCGTACACTATACAATGTATAGCGCACACCTATCACAAACAAGTCTCTCTTTGAATGGGGAGTATATAAGCTCAGGATTCCTGCATGTGAACTAGACTTTCAAGAAAATCACCTTTCACGAGGAATCTGCCTTGTTACATTGCTTCTTTCATCAGCCCATCTTAGTTAGACACCTACTGCTTCTCACAAATGGCTCTTTGAGGGTGAATCGATGGCCATTTTAAAGGCTTCAGAAGCTGAGTGACTTGATGGTGATTACAGAGGAACTCCCAAGGAGCCTGCACTTGAGAGTGCTGTAATTTAACTCCTAGGCCACAGCACCCCTCGCCATGTGACAGGCAGTAATTCTTTTGCAGGAAGTGCTTATTAATCAAATCAGCCTCGTCCTAATCTGAGTGCCTACTAGGGTGACCAGCTTGTTCTGGTTTGCCTGTGAATTTCTCAGTTTTAGCACTGAAAGTCCCTCATCCAGGAACCCCCAGTGCTGGGCAAAACAGGACAGCTGGTCACCCTAATTCCCAAATTTCAGTATTCATTATTAAAGCTGTTGATTTCTGGGGTGGTGATTCTGGTGAAAATATTTTCCTGACCACATTAAAAAATACTGGTAAGAACGTATTATGAGTTCATTATTCTTGGTATTTGGTTATCACAGTCCTCAAACCCATCTGAATATCAGAATCACCTGGGGAGCTTTTTACAAATACTAATGCCTGGAATTTATCCTAGATCAATTAAACTAGGATCCTTGGGGTGGAGCCAGAGCATTGGGATAATATTTTCCAAGCCCCCTCCCATCCAGGGGGTACTATCAGTAGATAGAGCAGCTATTATGTCCATTTGGATCCATGTGTCTAAAATCTCAGCTGTGACCTGGTTTCAGCCTCTCCAATTTCCACCATTTCCCCTCCTAATGTTGTTGTTGTTGTTAGTTACAGTCAAGTGGCCCCTGACTCATGGCAACCCCAGGCACAATGAAACAAAATACTGCCTGTAGCATCCTCATGACTGACTGCAGATCAGACCGTTGTGATCCACAGGGTTATCATTGGCTGATTTGGGGGAGTAGAGTACCAGGCCTTTCTTCCTAGTCTGTCTTAGTCTGGAAGTTCCATTGAAACCTGTTCAGCATCATACTAACACACAAGCTTCCACTGACAGACAGGTGATGGCTGTGCATAAGGTACAATGGGCAGGAATCAAACTCAGGTCTTTTGCCTGGAAGGCACAAAGTCTACCACTGAATCACCACTGCCCCCTGGATACAATAAAGGAAAACCACTTTGGAGATCAGGCATCATCTACTAAAACTGAAGACAATACCACTTCTGTGCATAAAACCTAAGGAAAGTTTTGGACAAATGCTAAGGAGACATGTGCAAGAATGTTAACTGCAGCTTTGCTTACAATGGCAAAAAAACTGGAAGCAATCTAAATCTAAATGGCCGTCAGGAGAAGAGTGGATGAGTAAAGAGTGGTATGTTCTGACAAAGAAGAACAATACTGCAGTGAAAATGAACAAATCAGCTACATATAGCAACATCAGGACAAAGCAACAACCAGATTTTCCTAACGTTAAAGGCTATCGTGAACAACTTTTTGGAAACTTGGAGGCTTTACTTCGGCAGGCAGGTTGCCTCATAGCAGAGGGCTCTCGGGTGTGTGCTACCACCTGTGGCAGCAGGAAAACAGGGTTGTGCAGGAGAAGCCCCTGCCAGTTGATAGAGCTCATTTTACCAGCTTTAAGAAAACATCTTCCTTGTGGTTCAGAGAGAAATCTCATAAGAATTAGGTAGCACATTCAGATCTTAAAATATCTGCACTGTGATCCGGAAGTCATATGAACCAATATCACTTTTGTCCAGGTTCCCAAATTGCTTTTAAACAGGTATAAGGTATGATGTTGCATTCTCATTCATAATTCCCTCTCCTGGTCCACATACAGCCATAAATCCATGAGAAATGCAGATGTTACCACAAAGCTGGGATTTCAAGGTTGTTAATCTTATTTGATTTTTCTAGGTTGCTGACAAATGTTTACTTTTCAAAAGGGCCACAGAGCTTACCTGGTCCTAGTTTGGCCACAGCATAGAGGAGGTCGTAGTTAAGGACTGGCGTGGCATCGCTAATGGGCTGCCAGCCAACGGGAGGAGATGCGGGGGGTGAGATGAGAAACTGTTTGGAAGGCTGTGGTGGAGCCAAATGCAGTTTGTCTCCATCTGTCTCTGGAGTCTGCACCTTTCAAACAGAGCAGAAATGAGGACACATTGTTCAGTATGGTTTCAGATGTGCCATATTGGTACACTAACATGTGGAGTCTCATTTTCAGTCTGTAAAAAAGGAACCAATGGACAAAGCTACTGTAATAATAACTACTTACCATAGACCATGTGATTAATTTTCTTGTTTGATCCTTAAGACAGTGGTTCTCAACCTTTAGCGTGCATTAGAATCACCTTCCCTAAACAGAGATTGCTGGGTCTCACAGTTTCTGATTCAGTAGATCTGGGGAAGGCCCAAGAATCTTCATTTCTAATAAATTCCCAGGTGATGCTGATGCTGCTGGTCTCCAGACCACACTTTTGAAAACCACTGCCTTACCACAAACCTGCCAGGTGGGTTTTCTTTCTTTTTGAGATGAAATTCAAATAACATACAATTAACCATTTTAATGTGAATAGTTCAGTGGCATTTAGTACATTCCCAGTGTTGTGCAACCACCACTCCATCTAGATCCAAAACATTTTCATCACCTCCAAAGGAAACCCCGTACCAATTAAGCAACCACCTCCACCCCCCACTACCCCTATCTCGTGGCAGCCACCAGTCTGCTTTTTGTTTCTATGGATTTACCCCACCTAGATATTTTATAAAATAGAATCACACAATATGTGACCTTTTGTGTTAGCCTTCTTTCACTTCACATAATGCTTTCAAATTTCAAACACTCTGTAGCATGTACTTCATTCCTTTTCTGGCTAAATACTATTCCATTGAATGGACATACTATAATTTGTTTATTCATCTTTTGGTAGACATTGGGGTTGTTTCTACCTTTTGGTTATTGTGAATGGTATTGCTATGAACATGAGTATACATGTACTTGTATAGCTTAGTTTTCAGCAGATTCTCCAAGGGGTCTATTTTCTCCAAAATTTGTTGAAGCACATGTTTTCAATTCTTTTTGGTCTATACCTTGGACAGAAATTGCTGGGTCATATAGTAACTCTATGTTTAAGTTTTTGAGGGACCATTAGATGAGGTTTTTTTTTTTTTTTTTTTTTTTTTTTTTTTTTTCTTGGTCATAAATTCACTTGGAATTTATTTTTTATTTTTTTTTTTTTATTTTTTTTATTTTTTATAATAACTTTTATTAAGCTTCAAGTGAACGTTTACAAATCCAATCAGTCTGTCACATATAAGTTTACATACATCTCACTCCCTACTCCCACTTACTCTCCCCGTCTTGAGTCAGCCCTTTCAGTCTCTCCTTTCTTGACAATTTTGCCGGCTTCCCTCTCTCTCTATCCTCCCATCCCCCCTCCAGACAAGAGTTGCCAACACAATCTCAAGTGTACACCTGATATAATTAGCTCACTCTTCATCAGCGTCTCTCTCCCACCCGCTGACCAGTCCCTTTCATGTCTGATGAGTTGTCTTCAGGGATGGTTCCTGTCCTGTGTCAACAGAAGGTCTGGAGAGCATGACCGCCGGGATTCCTCCAGTCTCAGTCAGACCATTAAGTTTGGTCTTCTTATGAGAATTTGGGGTCTGCATCCCACTGCTCTCCTGCTCCCTCAGGGGTCCTCTGCTGAGCTCCCTGTCAGGGCAGTCATCGATTGTGGCCGGGCACCAACTAGTTCTTCTGGTCTCAGGATGATGTAGGTCTCTGGTTCATGTGGCCCTTTCTGTCTCTTGGGCTCTTAGTTGTCATGTGGGCTTGGTGTTCTTCATTTTCCTTTGCTCCAGGTGGGTTGAGACCAATTGCTGCATCTTAGATGGCTGCTTGTTAGCATTTAAGACCCCAGACGCCACATTT
Organism: Elephas maximus indicus; assembly: GCF_024166365.1. Taxonomy (NCBI): domain Eukaryota; kingdom Metazoa; phylum Chordata; class Mammalia; order Proboscidea; family Elephantidae; genus Elephas; species Elephas maximus. Next base: position 110,968,480 of record NC_064819.1, read on the forward strand.
CAAAGTGGGATGCAGAATGATTTCATAATAGAATTATTTTGCCAATTGACTTAGAAGTCCCCGCAAACCATGTTCCCCAGACCCCCGCGCTTGCTCCGCTGAGCTTTGAAGCATTCATTTTATCCCGGAAACTTCTTTGCTTTTGGTCCAGTCCAATTGAGCTGACCTTCCATGTATTGAGTGTTGTCTTTCCCTTCACCTAAAGCAGTTCTTATCTACTGATTAATCAATAAAAAAACCCTCTCCCACCCTCCCTCCCTCCCCCCCTCGTAACCACAAAAGTATGTGTTCTTCTCAGGTTTACTATTTCTCAAGATCTTATAATAGTGGTCTTATACAGTATTTGTCCTTTTGCCTCTGACTCATTTCGCTCAGCATAATGCCTTCCAGGTTCCTCCATGTTATGAAATGTTTCAGAGATTCGTCACTGTTCTTTATCGATGCGTAGTATTCCATTGTGTGAATATACCACAATTTATTTACCCATTCATCCGTTGATGGACACCTTGGTTGCTTCCAACTTTTTGCTATTGTGAACAGAGCTGCAATAAACATGGGTGTGCATATATCTGTTTGTATGAAGGCTCTTGTATCTCTAGGGTATATTCCGAGGAGTGGGATTTCTGGGTTGTATGGTAGTTCTATTTCTAACTGTTTAAGATAACGCCAGATAGATTTCCAAAGTGGTTGTACCATTTTACATTCCCACCAGCAGTGTATGAGAGTTCCAATCTCTCCGCAGCCTCTCCAACATTTATTATTTTGTGTTTTTTGGATTAATGCCAGCCTTGCTGGTGTGAGATGGAATCTCATCGTAGTTTTAATTTGCATTTCTCTAATGGCTAATGATCGAGAGCATTTTCTCATGTATCTGTTGGCTGCCTGAATATCTTCTTTAGAGAAATGTGTGTTCATATCCTTTGCCCACTTCTTGATTGGGTTGTTTGTCTTTTTGTGGTTGAGTTTTGACAGAATCATGTAGATTTTAGAGATCAGGCGCTGGTCGGAGATGTCATAGCTGAAAATTCTTTCCCAATCTGTAGGTGGTCTTTTTACTCTTTTGGTGAAGTCTTTAGATGAGCATAGGTGTTTGATTTTTAGGAGCTCCCAGTTATCGGGTTTCTCTTCATCATTTTTGGTAATGTTTTGTATTCTGTTTATACCTTGTATTAGGGCTCCTAGGGTTGTCCCAATTTTTTCTTCCATGATCTTTATCGTTTTAGTCTTTATGTTTAGGTCTTTGATCCACTTGGAGTTAGTTTTTGTGCATGGTGTGAGGTATGGGTCCTGTTTCATTTTTTTGCAAATGGATATCCAGTTATGCCAGCACCATTTGTTAAAAAGGCTGTCTTTTCCCCAGTTAATTGACACTGGTCCTTTGTCAAATATCAGCTGCTCATACGTGGATGGATCTATGTCTGGGTTCTCAATTCTGTTCCATTGGTCTATGTGTCTGTTGTTGTACCAATACCAGGCTGTTTTGACTACTGTGGCTGTATAATAGGTTCTGAAGTCAGGTAAGGTGAGGCCTCCCACTTTCTTCTTCTTTTTCAGTAGTGCTTTGCTTATCCGGGGCTTTTTTCCCTTCCATATGAAATTGGTGATTTGTTTCTCTATCCCCTTAAAATATGACATTGGAATTTGGATCGGAAGTGCGTTAAATGTATAGATGGCTTTTGGTAGAATAGACATTTTTACTATGTTAAGTCTTCCTATCCATGAGCAAGGTATGTTTTTCCACTTAAGTATGTCCTTTTGAATTTCTTGTAGTAGAGCTTTGTAGTTTTCTTTGTATAGGTCTTTTACATCCTTGGTAAGATTTATTCCTAAGTATCTTATCTTCTTGGGGGCTACCGTGAATGGTATTGATTTGGTTATTTCCTCTTCGGTGTTCTTTTTGTTGATGTAGAGGAATCCAAGTGATTTTTGTATGTTTATTTTATAACCTGAGACTCTGCCAAACTCTTCTATTAGTTTCAGTAGTTTTCTGGAGGATTCCTTAGGGTTTTCTGTGTATATAATCATGTCATCTGCAAATAGTGATAACTTTACTTCTTCCTTGCCAATCCGGATACCTTTTATTTCTTTGTCTAGCCTGATTGCCCTGGCTAAGACTTCCAACACGATGTTGAATAAGAGCGGTGATAAAGGGCATCCTTGTCTGGTTCCCGTTCTCAAGGGAAATGCTTTCAGGTTCTCTCCATTTAGAGTGATATTGGCTGTTGGCTTTGCATAGATGCCCTTTATTATGTTGAGGAATTTTCCTTCAATTCCTATTTTGGTAAGAGTTTTTAGCATAAATGGGTGTTGGACTTTGTCAAATGCCTTTTCTGCATCAATTGATAAGATCATGTGGTTTTTGTCTTTTGTTTTATTTATGTGATGGATTACATTAATGGTTTTTCTGATATTAAACCAGCCTTGCATACCTGGTATAAATCCCACTTGATCAGGGTGAATTATTTTTTTGATGTGTTGTTGGATTCTATTGGCTAGAATTTTGTTGAGGATTTTTGCATCAATGTTCATGAGGGATATAGGTCTATAATTTTCTTTTTTTGTAATGTCTTTACCTGGTTTTGGTATCAGGGAGATGGTGGCTTCATAGAATGAGTTGGGTAGTATTCCGTCATTTTCTATGCTTTGGAATACCTTTAGTAGTAGTGGTGTTAACTCTTCTCTGAAAATTTGGTAGAACTCTGCAGTGAAGCCGTCCGGGCCAGGACTTTTTTTTGTTGGGAGTTTTTTGATTACCGTTTCAATCTCTTTTTTTGTTATGGGTCTATTTAGTTGTTCTGCTTCTGAATGTGTTAGTTTAGGTAGGTAGTGTTTTTCAAGGAATTCATCCATTTCTTCTAGGTTTTCAAATTTGTTAGAGTACAATTTTTCATAATAATCTGAAATGATTCTTTTAATTTCATTTGGTTCTGTTGTGATGTGGTCCTTCTCATTTCTTATTCGGGTTATTTGTTTCCTTTCCTGTATTTCTTTAGTCAGTCTAGCCAATGGTTTATCAATTTTGTTAATTTTTTCAAAGAACCAGCTTTTGGCTTTGTTAATTCTTTCAATTGTTTTTCTGTTCTCTAATTCATTTAGTTCAGCTCTAATTTTTATTATTTGTTTTCTTCTGGTGCCTGATGGATTCTTTTGTTGCTCACTTTCTATTTGTTCAAGTTGTAGGGACAGTTCTCTGATTTTGGCTCTTTCTTCTTTTTGTATGTGTGCATTTATTGATATAAATTGACCTCTGAGCACTGCTTTTGCTGTGTCCCAGAGGTTTTGATAGGAAGTATTTTCATTCTCGTTGCTGTCTATGAATTTCCTTATTCCCTCCTTGATGTCTTCTATAACCCAGTCTTTTTTCAGGAGGGTATTGTTCATTTTCCAAGTATTTGATTTCTTTTCCCTCGTTCTTCTGTTATTGATCTCTAGTTTTATTGCCTTGTGGTCTGAGAAGATGCTTTGTAATATTTCGATGTTTTGGACTCTGCAAAGGTTTGTTTTATGACCTAATATGTGGTCTATTCTAGAGAATGTTCCATGTGCGCTAGAAAAAAAAGTATATTTTGCAGCAGTTGGGTGGAGAGTTCTGTATAAGTCAATGAGGTCAAGTTGGTTGATTGTTGTAATTAGATCTTCCGTGTCTCTGTTGAGCTTCTTACTGGATGTCCTGTCCTTCTCCGAAAGGGGTGTGTTGAAGTCTCCTACTATAATTGTGGAGGTATCTATCTCGCTTTTCAGTTCTGTTAAAATTTGATTTATATATCTTGCAGCCCTGTCATTGGGTGCGTAAATATTTAATATGGTTATGTCTTCCTGATCAATTGTCCCTTTTATCATTATATAGTGTCCTTCTTTATCCTTTGTGGTGGATTTAAGTCTAAAGTCTATTTTGTCAGAAATTAATATTGCTACTCCTCTTCTTTTTTGCTTATTGTTTGCTTGATATACTTTTTTCCATCCTTTGAGTTTTAGTTTGTTTGTGTCTCTAAGTCTAAGGTGTGTCTCTTGTAGGCAGCATATAGATGGATCGTGTTTCTTTATCCAGTCTGTGACTCTCTGTCTCTTTATTGGTGCATTTAGTCCATTTACATTCAGGGTAATTATAGATAAATAAGTTTTTAGTGCTGTCATTTTGATGCCTTTTTATGTGTGTTGTTGACAATTTCATTTTTCCACATACTTTTTTGTGCTGAGGCGTTTTTCTTAGTAAATTGTGAGATCCTCACTTTCATAGTGTTTGACTTTATGTTAGTTGAGTCGTTACGTTTTTCTTGGTTTTTGTCTTGAGTTATAGAGTTGTTATACCTTTTTGTGGTTACCTCATTATATACCCCTATTTTTCTAAGTAAAAACCTAACTTGTATTGTTCTATATCGCCTTGTATCACTCTCCATATGGCAGTTCAATGCCTCCTGTATTTAGTCCCTCTTTTTGATTATTGTGATCTTTTACCTATTGACTTCCATGATTCCCTGTTATGTGTATTTTTTTTTAATTAATCTTAATTTGTTTGTTTTTGTGATTTCCCTATTTGAGTTGATATCAGGACGTTCTGTTTTGTGACCTTGTGTTGTGCTGATATCTGATATTATTGGTTCTCTGACCAAACAATATCCTTTAGTATTTCTTGTAGCTTTGGTTTGGTTTTTGCAAATTCTCTAAACTTGTGTTTGTCTGTAAATATCTTAATTTCGCCTTCATATTTCAGAGAGAGTTTTGCTGGATATATGATCCTTGGTTGGCAGTTCTTCTCCTTCAGTGTTCTGTATATGTCGTCCCATTCCCTTCTTGCCTGCATGGTTTCTGCTGAGTAGTCAGAACATATTCTTATTGATTCTCCCTTGAAGGAAACCTTTCTTTTCTCCCTGGCTGCTTTTAAAATTTTCTGTTTATCTTTGGTTTTGGTGAGTTTGATGATAATATGTCTTGGTGTTTTTCTTTTTGGATCAATCTTAAATGGGGTTCGATGAGCATCTTGGATAGATATCCTTTCGTCTTTCATGATGTCAGGGAAGTTTTCTGTCAGAAGTTCTTCAACTATTTTCTCTGTGTTTTCTGTCCCCCCTCCCTGTTCTGGGACTCCAATCACCCGCAGGTTATCCTTCTTGATAGAGTCCCACATAATTCTTAGGGTTTCTTCATTTTTTTTAATTCTTTTATCTGATTTTTTTTCAGCTATGTTGGTGTTGATTCCCTGGTCCTCCAGATGTCCCAGTCTGCATTCTAATTGCTCGAGTCTGCTCCTCTGACTTCCTAGTGTGTTGTCTAATTCTGTTATTTTATTGTTAATCTTTTGGATTTCTACATGTTGTCTCTCTATGGATTCTTGCAACTTATTAATTTTTCCAGTATGTTCTTGAATAATCTTTTTGAGTTCTTCAACAGTTTTATCAGTGTGTTCCTTGGCTTTTTCTGCAGATATCCTAATTTCATTTGTGATATCATTAAGCATTCTGTAAATTAGTTTTTTATATTCTGTATCTGATAATTCCAAAATTGTATCTTCATTTGGGAAAGATTTTGATTCTTTTGTTTGGGGAGTTGGAGAAGCTGTCACGGTCTGCTTCTTTAAGTGGTTTGATATGGATTGTTGTCTCCGAGCCATCACTGGGAAACTAGTTTTTCCAGAAAATCCGCTAAAAAAAAACTGCAGTCAGATCCCTATCAGAGTTCTCCCTCTGGCTCAGGCTATTCAGATGTTAATGAAGCCGCCTGGGGAGGGTGGGGGAGGGAACAGAGAGATAGGAGAGTAGCACCTCAGAATATAGCCAGAGTTGCTTGTCTTGCTTGGAAAGACTATTATATCTGAGATTCCCGCGGGCGCGTCGCCTATGTGTGCTGTCTGTGTGGAGATTGCCCCCGTGGGGTCTGGCCCGCTGGAGTCACGGTCAGATCCTCCGCTTCCAGCCCCACGCCCAGCGTCAAGGCTCCCCTACTGGGACGGTGCACTCTCGACTCCAAAATCAGTCGCTGCCTCCCGGGGACTTCTCGTCCCTCCAGCCGCGTGGCCGTGCCGCCCCCGTGAACCAGGTGGGCCCCCTCCCGGGGTTAGTTCAGATGGGTGGAGTAGCTCCCCGTGCTTGTGCCGTGACCGAGTGTCCCGGCTGGAACGCTGTTCTCCCCGCTCCAATACCAGTCGCTGCCTCCCGGGGACTTCTCCTACCGGCTGCGTCCCACGCCGCCCGCGCGACCCGGATGGTCACCTTCCCGGGGTTAGTTCAGGGGGTGGAGCAACTCTCCGTGTTTATGGCGTACCTGCGTGCAGTCCAAATCCCTGTGGGACGGTTCCCCGGCTCGGGTGCTGCTCTTTCTGCTCCAAGATCAGTCACTGCCTCCCGGGGACTTCTCCTAACGGCTGCGTCCCACGCCGCCCGTGGAACCGGCTAGTCCCCCTCCCGGGGTTAGTTCAGGGGGGTGGAGCAGGTCTCTGTGCTTGTGCCGTACCTGACTGGTATGCTGGCTCCAGGCTCTGGAAACAATCGCTGCTTCCCCGTATTAGTTCGTTCTCCGTCTCTAAATCTGTGTTTGTTGTTCAGGGTTCGTAGATTGTTATGTATGTGATCGATTCACTTGTTTTTCCGTGTCTTTGTTGTAAGAGGGATCCGAGGTAGCGTCTGCCTAGTCCGCCATCTTGGCTCCGCCTCTAGATGAGGTTTTTAATAGATGAGGATACTGGGGTTTTTTCAAATCACACGAGTTATTAGAAGTCATGGTATCTGAACATGCATCTGAGGCCAAAATCTGTGTCCTTTTTTATTGCATCATCTCTATAGAGTTCAAAGGTAGAAATAATTGCCCATGGACCAATAAAAGAGGACCCAGGAATCTACTGAAAAGGTAAACCCAGTACCTTAATGGAACATATGGACACTGATTTTCTATTGCTGTGGATATCATGAGCATTGCCAAGAATTAACCATCTTTTTTTTTTTTTTGAATAGCCAGAATTTATTTTTGAATGAAAAAAAACCCCACAATTAATTTACATATATTTATAACCTCTTCTCATGAATATGAATCATTGGGAAGGTTATATAGTCCACTAACACTGTTTTAATTGTAACCCTGACACATAGGTTAGCAGTTGTGATTAGATCTTTCTTACTACAGCTGCTAGCTGGGATTTATTGTGTACTTACTGAATGCCAGGCACTTTAAAATACAATAATTTATTTAATCCTCATAACAGCTCTACAGGCTATGTACCATCATCATCCCCATTTTACAGATGAGGAAACAGACTCAGTGAGGTTGGTAACTCGCCCAGGTTAGAACCCAGGCCACCAGCCTTCAAGGTTTGCCTTTAAACCACAATGCTGTCCTTGCCTGGGCCTCATGATATGAGTTCATTTCTCAAAGCACTAATTATAGAGTATAAACCAATCTGAAAATAGAAAGGTCTCCTTTTCTCTTGAAAAAGGCAAAAGATAATGTAGGGCAAAAGGATGAAGTTTGGTAAAGAATTCCCTTACCTGTGCAAAATAGAGCTTTAATTTTTTCCCTCTGAACTGGGTTTCATGAAGCTCTATCCTGGCTCGGGCTGCAGATTTAGGATTGCTGAAGTTTATTCGGACACGTCTGAAACTCTTAAATAGCTGGAACGTCACACAGTCATCGTAAGTCCGGAACAGTCCCTCAAATTTCTCCTGATAAAAACAAACACAAGAGAAAAATTCATTGGTCATGCACCTTGTATGCTGCTAGATCTGACAAAAACAAATAATCCTGCCTTGAGTCCTTCCTGAAACACGGCATTATGTAACTAGGTATATAAACAGGTTGGTCATAACATAAATTTAAGACAGAATATTGAATTTTTCTGACAGAAGAATGATTTTTTGTTTTTTCATCTGTGGGGCTGTTGCCAGTTACTAAATATGCCTGTGGACTCAGTCCTAAGATTCATAACCTGGGTCCAGGGATTCATAGAAAACCAATGAATGGGGCTCACAGTACATAAACACCCTGAAAATTATGTAAAATGTTGAATATATCTGTGTAGACGTTTTTTGGATTCCCCTGCCCCTCCCACAGGAGAGAGCTTCGTTTTCAGCAGATTCTCAAAGGGGTCTAAAAATATTAGAGCCATGGATTAAAGCCTGTGGAAGGCATTATTAGTGATTATCAATCTTAGGGACACTTTTCTTTCTTAGGGATATGAGAGCCCACACGACCCAGAACCCTTCTGGTTAGGCAGCAATGTGTGATCAACCCTGGTCAATGAAATATGTGTGGAAAGCAGGAAAAGGTCCTAAATAATTTTCCAGTCCCTTGCTTCCTCTGAAGAGGCTATTTGTTCTAGATGATACAGCTGTAAGAAGCAGGATTTCCCTCAACCGTGTCCCTGAGTGACTGTGTGGAGCAGAAATACCTTTCTCTACCCTATAGCTGATCTTTCTGTTTTATAGCATACCAATTCAGTCCAGAACCCCAAAGACACACTCAAATCAAGCTTGCTTTTTTTGAATTTTTTTATTTTTAAGTTTCATCATAACCTTTCTGGAGATTTGAGAGGCTCTCTTCTTATTCTCCTTTCCCTAGCAAGAGCAAAACAAAAGTCTTTCCTTGTTTTATACAGGCCAGTTTTTTTTTTTTTTTTTTTCCTGCTTTTTTCCATCTCTCAGTCCTTTGTCTTAGCAAGGAAAAACCCTCTGTTACATTAAAAACCACTGAGATTTGGGGTTTATTTTCTTCCTGAAGCATAGCCAGGCCTATCTCAATGCAAAGCACTAACTGAAAGTTTGACTCAATACACAATTTCGGCTCAACTGAGCAAAGGTTTATTAAATGCTTACTTTGTACAAGGCGCAGTCTCTAGGTTTTAGGAGGGCATAGAGATGAATGCTATTGGTTCCTACCATCAATGATCTAACAATCTAACAAAAGAGATAGACATAGACACAAATAAGAAAACACCCAGAAGATTGTGGAAAGACCTAAAAGGAAAATGAGAGAACTAAATATATACATATATATGTATAATTTTATATTATATATAAATAATATGTATATATAAACACTGTCTGATGGTTCCTCTTAGCCTTATAAAAAATCCTTATTATAAGTAACAAAACCAGTGCGGGTTAAGCTACCGTGTATTCTAAATGGAGAAAATTGCCACTAAGGAAATAGCTTCTATAAAGAAAACTCAATTCTTTCGTTTCCACAGTGAAAGGTATTTTGTCGTTTAAGAGCAGGCACAAGTGGGAATGAAGCGCATGGAAGATTAATACTTCAAGATTCATAGAATTCTGACTTGAAATGGGCCTAGGGAATTATTAACTCAACCTTTTACTCCTTACCTTGGTCATTTTACAAATCAGGGCCCTGGGGCCTGGCGAGACAAGGAGTTGTCTATGGTCACTTGAACAGTTAGTGGCAGTGCCATGACCTGGCCAACGTCCTTCTGACCCTGACTACTTTCATCTCTATAAAGAACTACATTGCTAGCTGGAGGGAAAGAAATAATTGCTTTAATTAGAGGAAGGGATGGAGAGCAATAAACTGATCTGGGGCTTAAGTTTGACCTCATCAAAGAGATTGGACAATACGAACTGGTCTGTCAAAACGGTGACCTCTGAGGCTGCTTAGGAAATGTAACACAGATGTCAGGGAAGGTCTTCCTGCCTCTTGGGCACCCAGAAGGACTTGTCTCAGCCCCTCCGTTCTATGGCACGATCCTACCCCAAGGTAGAAACCCGCTCTTCTCCTTCTGACTCCTGTGTCTGTATACTCTCTGGTTTGTCAATTCATTGCAGAACTCCAAATAATACACTCAAAAGCAAGCTTACTTTTTTTTTTTTTAAGTTTCATGACTTTTCTGGAGATTTGAAAGGCTCTCTTCTTTTTCTCCTTTCCCTATCAAGAGCAAAACACGAGTTTCTTCTTGTCTTACACAGGCCTTTTTTTACTTTTTTTTAATCTCTAAACCTTTAGGATTAGCCAACTCCCAGACCTGGAGCCTCACCTACCACTCCAAGGGGGCTCATGAAAGAATTCCTTCCCAGTTTTTCCCAACAATACTGTGTTCTCCTGAAAAGGAAGCCTGGTGAATTAAAATGGTTTCTGTTTCCTTACAATGACAATTCTGAGCTGCCCAAATCATAGCTGCTGGCTTGATTAATTTGGAGAGTTTTCAGGTATAGCAGGAATTAAGGGATTAAAAGCTCTTGTTCCTATGCAGAGTATCGTATTTTTTCAGGACAAAATACTTGGGTCTTCTTTGTGGCTGGCACCTTTTTCCCCAATTTGCAAGTGCTACCTTTTCACTCCCCTCCAAGTCCTAATGGTAGGCAATTTTAAGGCTAACTTTTGAGGAGGCTGTTCCCTTGTCCTTTGAGTCAAATCCCTTGCTTTTAATTTTATATTTACTTTTTATGCCTCATATCTCGGTATCTCAGAACTGTTTGGATGAGGAGAAGGGAAATCAAGGAATCCAGGTTTTAAACTTAGGGAAAATCCCTTGCTGTCAAGTCAATTCTGACTCATAGCAATCCTTTAGGACAGAACAGAACTGCCCCCATAGGGCTTCCATGGAACAGCTGGTAGATTTGAACCGCCAACATTTTGGTTAGCAGCCATGGCACTTAACTACTATACCACCAGGGCTCCAAGCTTAGGGAAGGGCGACAATAAACTGGCTGTGCCCTGCGTCTCTTCTAAGACTTTGGCAGACATCATAACTGACTACAATTGTTTCCTCCACTGATCCTCAGTATAGGGTTCCAGGCAGCTACTACCATCAAGCTGGAGTTGGCAGGTGACATAAACCTCTTGGATAGTCCTTGTTTTGCGCCAGGGCTGACAAGCAAAAGAACCTCTTGCACTAAACATGAGATGTGGCTCAGAGCTCAGGGACCAGGGTTTTCACTGGAACATTTGGGGCCAAAGTTCTAAAATGGTGATAATAAACGGCTAACATTTATTTCCACCACCTGTCTTTCAGTTTGTTATACTGTGGTGGTTTGCCCATTGCTGTGATGCTGGCAGCAATGCCACGAGTATTTCAAATACCAGCAAGGTCACCCATGGTGGACAGGTTTCAGTGTATCTACCAGACTAAGACAGACTAGGAAGAAAGGCCTGGTGATCTACTTCTGAAAAACAGCCAATGAAAAACCTTATGGATTACAACAGAACACAGTCTGACTTAGTTGTTTGGGCAAGTCATCCGAACAGATCGATCTCTGGAGGAGGACATCATATTTGGTGAAATAGAGGACCAGCAAGGGAGACCTTTGGTGAGATGAATTGGCCCAATAGCCACAACAATGGACTTGAACATGGTGGTCATCATGAGAATGACACAGGGCTGGACAACGTTTGGTTGTGTTGTACAGAAGGCTGCCATGAGTTGGAGCTGACTTGATGGTAGCTGTCTTCTACCTACCTGTCTGTCTAACATTTATTTACTTGGCTTGTTCTCTCTGCACAGGTCTTTGGGGGAACTTGCAGTGGCAGTGGTGGAAGCTGGTCCTGGATTGGGGACTGGCTGGCCATCCCTATGTTTTTCATTAGTGACATTTCAATTACAGAGGCAAAAGGATAGCAGGCAATGTTGACTAGAGGTATATCCAGCACAATGAACCTGCCAGGTCTACCCGTAGGCAAAACAGTGAATTGTATGGGGTTAGCTACAGGGTCGTCCACCCGCTTTTATAGCAGATCTTCTATGGTTTTGAAGTCCAGGTTCCCACCAGCCACACAGTAATATCTGACGTCCTCTGGCTGCCAGTTTCCTTCATTCTGGTACCCCACGAGCCCAATAAATGCTCCACTTCTGCACTCTTTAGTTCTCTTTGTAGTCGTTGTTTTAAATAAAGTATTATAGCAATGATCTCAAACTTTAGGATCCCAGGATTTCTTTACACTCAAAATTGATTGAGGACCCCAAATGGGTTTTGTTAACGTGGGTTACATCTATGGATGTTTACTGTAGTAAAATTTAAAACTGCGAAAATTTTTAAAATATTTATTTATAAATTTATTTGAAAGTAACAACAATATGCCCATTATATGTTGACATACATAACCTTTTCATGAGAAAATAATGATGCTACCCAAAACAAGAACAAATTTGATGAGAAGATTGGTATTGCTGTACATTTTGGCTAATTTCTCATCTTTGCTTCTGTATTCCATCTGTTACACTATGTTGCTTTGCCTGAAGGGTAAAAAGAAAGGCTGGTCTCACACAAAGATGTAGGAAAAGGGAGGAGTTTTTTTTTTTTATTTTAAAAGCCTTGTCAAACAATTGTGAACATCGTTCCTTGACACTTCATCAAAGCTTGACCAGTGGTAGTTTCTTAAAGGTTACTGCACTGTGGGATCTAACACCATAATCAAGGAACATTTTTTTAATACAGTTACATTAAAATCCATCGGCATAACTTGTGCTTTAAATGGATTTTTTTAACCCATGTGTGATTTTGTACTATTTTACATTTAGCATGTGGAAAATATCAGTTTGCTGAATTACGTAGATCACTCAAACACTGACACATTTTATTACACAATATATAAAAAAATTACTAATATTACCACCTGTCTCATGAGAAAGCCTTTTGATACTGGAAAGCTATCAAATTCACGGTGGTGGATATAAGTTTTTCAGAATTTGAATTTTTGCTTGGAAGTTTGTATTTTATCATTGGCAACAAACACTGTTAATTGTTGTCCTTGGGACAGTTTCATTTCATTCATTTTTGAGAAACTGTCTGTCAAATACCTAGGTCTGCATAACCATATTTTGTCTGTCAGTTATTCTTTCAAGTAAAAACAGCGTTCCATGAAAAACAAGTGACTAATTTAGCTCACAACAACTTAGAACAGCTTAGAACTTTTCCTCAAGTCCACCATCCTAGTTTGGTACGCAGCAGAAACGGTGTTTTGTACTTCCCATTTTGTTAACCAGAACACTAAAAAAGGCATGTGCTCAAGGGTCAAGAGCTAATAAAGCTAATAACTTCTACTGCTTCATCAAAGATATTTTTTATAAAATTGCCATTTATTTATTTCTTGCTCACAGCATAGTGCCTGACTATGAAGAATACAGTAACAACTAGTATAGTTTGACACTACGGCATTAATTCACGCTGAAGCACCAGAACGTTTACTACCCACCATTGCTTTTGCACCATCAGTGTGAATGGCAACACAATTTAAAAGGCAAATAACGTTTTCGTATTATTACAAACCAGTGAAGATATATCTATACAGACATACACACACATACAGAAGAACAGTGCAGTCCCTGAAGACACAGCTGCTAGAGAAGCCAAATGGGCGCCTTTATCTACATTCCAAACAACTCTGTATGTCTTTATGCATTTTTCAGTTCTCACACTTAACGATCCCTCTGGGTATAAATTATCTCAATAAGAAATTCAGCTTCTCTCAAAATCACAAGGCTCTCGTCTGTCAAAGAATATCTCCTAGAAACTGCCGAAGAATGAAACAATTCATTTCGGTTTGTCACTTCCCAGTGGACACCACCGGCAAGGCGTGTGCAAACCCATGTTTAAAGATCACATGATTTTACAGGCTGCTCAGGAGAGCCTTCTGTCCAAAGGACTGCTACTGTAAATCCTCCACAGTGCAGACTCCTTACCTGAAAGGAAGAACCACGCTCTCACGTGGGTGTTCCTACATCTAGACTTTAACCCACTGAGATTTCTTAGGCCAGACAGACTTGTATGAAATCTTGCTTTGTTCCATTTGTGATCCTGATTTTACTTAAATAAATTTTAAAAAATTATGAAAAGAAGAATCTCAGCCTTCTATACTGGTGAAGGAAATGGAAACACTGTCCTATACAGCTTCCAAAAAAGATAAGTCACTGGTAAAGATACAAAAGCCTTGTACGCCTTCTCTCTGGAATCGGTGTAAGAGATTGAGATCTAAATCTTAGCCCCACACTCTAAAAGCTGCTGCTTTGCTCAAATACACCATGGGTTCAACACACACTTCCTTTAGCCCAGTACCTTCCATGGTTTGTGCTCAATTGCATTCTTTCGTCCCCAGAAGTGGCCCTAACACTTATTGTGGATAGATAACACTGTTATCCCAGGGTACATTTTCAGTTCTTTTTAATTGTAGCCCTGGTGGCCCAGTGGCTAAGAGCTTGGCTGCTAACTAAAAGGTCTGCAGTTCGAATCCACCAGCCACTCCTTGAAAACCCTCTGAGGCAGTTCTCCTCTGTCCCACCGGGTTGCTATGAGTGGTAATCAACTTGACGGCAACAAGTTTGGTTTTTTTTGTTTTGTTTTTTAGTTAACAAAACTAATTGACTCTGACTCATGGTGATCCCATGTGTATCAGAGTAGAACTGTGCTCCACAGAGTTTTCACGGACTGAGTTTTTAGAAGTAGATCACCAGGCCTTTCTTCTGAGGTACTCTGAGTGGACTCAAACCTCCAAGTTTTCAGTTAGCAGCCAAGCATGTTAACCGTTTGCACCACCCAGGGACTCCGTCTTTAGTTAAGGTAAGTCTCCATTTCTTTGGTCCCAGTGAGCCATCACCCATACAATTAGAATTAGGGAAAAACAAAAGAAAACAAAACCAAGAAAATGCACAGGAGCTAAAAACTGAAATGATCCTTGTATGGAATGAATCCAGGTATTGTGAGAACTTGAAGCTCTGATAATTTGGGGATCCCTCTTAATTTTTTTTTTTTCTTAAAAGAAAGCAAACAAAATATGTGGGGGTTTTTTTTTTGAATGAGAAAAAAGATCATCTTAAGAAATTACTTTTGTAAATTTTACAAAAACTTATGACCAGGGCCTTGGTAGGGCCCAATACAAATGAGGGGTCCTTGAAGCTGAAGCTTTATTAGCTTCCTGCTAGACATGTCTATGAGAGTGGCATGCATACTGTGCCATCACAAAGTAGTTGGGAGTGCAGGTTTTCATCAGAATGGCTAAAACAAGTACAGGACTTTTATCACTAGCTGATGAGGATCAATTATCTAAAAGTTTTAATGACTAGGCTGAGAGCCAAGAAACTTGAATCTGCGAATGTTCAGTCTACGCACCATATAACAGACGTTAGAGTGTGTCCCTGCCTTGCGTAAACCCATTTTGTAAATATCTGAGATGGAAGACTGAGGATGAGGAGAAAGTAGGGTATTGCTTAGGACTTTTCCTGGCAGCCCCAAAGAGGTCTTTGAATACCTACAGAGGAGAGGGGAGGAGTTCTCCCACACCTACTGGGGTGGGGAGGGTGGCAGACCAGGCAAACTTGAGACCTCTGAGCTGACAGAGTGGTTGTGAGCATGGATGCCTGTCACATACCACAACACTTGACTTCTCAGTATGGTTATAAATACTTTTTATGTGAAGGAAGGAACTGACAGCCTTTTTACAGCTGCCACATTTCACTTTATAGTACCAGTGGCTGTCTTGGTTCAGGGCATTTCCTGAGGGCTAATGACAGCTTCATCCTTCTCTGGGCCATCCATTCCTCTTTTCCAATCATTTGTAAGAACACCTGTGGCTGTCATCAGCACTGATGAGATACAAGCTCTAATTGTGAATGTGTAATTGTTGAAAGGCACAGCCTCCTTCAGTTTACCAAATCTCAGAAGAGGACAGAATTGCATTTTAAATTCACCTAAATATTCGTTTATCTATTAAATACAGATAATGAGAGGCAGTATAGTCAGGTTACTAGCAGACTCTGGAGTCACACTACCTAGTTCAAATCCTGGCCCCAGCTGTGCAACCTTGAGCAACTTACCCTTTGATGCCTCAGTTTTCTTATCTGTAAAATGGGGACAATAACAGTAACTACCTTATAGGGATGTCTTGAGCATTAAGTAAAATTATATGTTTAAATTTCTCAGCAAGGTGCTGAGCACATAGTAAAGGAGCCCTAGTGGCGTAGTTGCTACAGCAATCGATTGCTAACCAAAAATTTGCCATTTTGAAACCATCAGTGGCTCCTTGGGAGAACAATGTGGCAGTCTGCTTCCATAGCCTCGGAAATCCTATGGGGTTGCTATGCGTCAGAATCAACTCGATGACAGTGAGTTTGGTTTGGGTGGAAGCACCCAGTAAGTATATGTGAGCTGTTATTACTGATACCAAATTGGCACATCAGTAATGTTTTATTTACATGTCTATATCTGGCCTGTTAAGTTTTAGCTGTACAAATCTCTCCGTATCTAGACCCATGTATGTCTATAGCTATGTCTACATCTCTCTATATTTATTGCTATACTTGTACCTGTATCAATCCTTAAAGATTGTAAAGAGCAATCATAGGAATTTCCAGCATAACGTCTTATATAAAATTAATTCTCTTTACACTAAATTGATTTTATTGATATTATTATCTACTTAGGAAACCCTGGTGGCATAGTGATTAAGTGCTATGGCTGCTAACCAAAAGGTCAGCAGTTCGAATCCACCAGGCGCTCCTTGGAAACTATGAGGCAGTTCTACTCTGTCCTATATGGTCGCTAAGGATCGACTCAACAGCAATGGGTTTTAATGGGTTTATTATCTACTTAAAACATGGAGCCCAAATTAACCATCAAGATTTATTTCTTAGCTATTAAGTTTTAAAAGTGGCCTTGACAAAAACAAAATGGTAAGTTAAATAATTCAAAGGGGGGAATCAATCAGGAAGTTGTTTTCGATTCTTCCCTTTGAGGATCCTGTACCATCAGTAGGGCCTGGGGCTCAGAGAGACAGTGGGCAAAATCACTACTGAATGTCTCTGAAGCCTGTATATGTAAGTGATGAGTTAAGCCCCTCCCTCCTTTCTCCCTTCATTCCCTGAACCCTCCAACACACTTCACTGTTTCATCCCTGTCTTTGAACAAACCCATCTCAAGAGCTCCATACCCCATATTCAACTGTTTCCTGAACATTTACATTGGAATATCTAATACCGAAACCAAATTCATTGCCATCGAGTCAATTATGACTCACAGTGACCCTATAGGACAGGGCAGAACTGCCCCACAGGGTTTCAAGGCTGTAAATCTTTACAAAAGCAGGCTGCCACATCTTTCTCCTGTGGAGTGGCTGGTGGGTTGAAATCGTGGACCTTTCGGTTAGCAGCCAAGCACCTATTAACCACTGCTCAGCAAGATGCCTGTACTATCCAGTAGGTACCTTAAACTCAATGGCCCCAAAGCCAAATTCTAAATCTGCTGCCCCACTGTCTCAGCAAATGGCCTCCCATCCACCCAGCTGTTCAAGCCAGGTAGCTGAATGTTATCCTGGCCTCTTGCCTCTCCCTCACTTCCACATCTCATTGGTCAGCAAGCCCTGTATTCTCTCATCCCTTTCTATCTCTCCCATCAGTTCCCTTCTCTTTATCCTACTACCTTGGCTCACTGCAGCTCACCCTATTAATGTGATAGGTCCCCCTGGCTTCTATTTGGCCACCCTGGAGCTAGAGTCGTCTTTCTAAAGCAGAAAATTCTGATCATGTCACTCTCTATAAAATCCTCCAGTAGCTCTCCATAGCTTTGAGAATAAGTCAAAACTTAGCATAAAGGGTCCTTCATACAATGACCATCACCCACCCTCCTAGCCCTTCTGCCACCACTGCCCTAACCTGTCCCCTACACTTCAGCCAAACTTCCACTTACAGGTTCCTAAAGGCAGGCTATTCCACATCTCCAAGCCTTCACACTTGTTCTTTTTTTCTGTCAGTGACATCTTTTTCCCCCCAGGTAACATATAACTATCCCTCAAGTCACAGCTTGGGGTCTCATATTTGAGAAATCTTTCCTGAGCCCGAGTGAGGTTTTGACACCCTTTCTCTAGGTTCCCATAACACAGGCATCTAGTTAGTGAGGGTAATTGCTTCCTCATTAACTAGACTATAAGTACTTCAAGAGCAGGAATGGCACCCTCTTTGTCTTTGTGTACTTGGCTTGTGTCTTCATTATTGAGTGCCAGCTGTGTACCATGCAGGATGCTGGTAGTATGGAAGATGGTCACGAAAAACAAGAGAGGTTTGAGATTTTATTATCTTAACGGGCAATTTTCACATTTCTTATAACATTTATTATTCTATCAAGATATTCCACCGATACATTTCATTCCAATTCTAAACTTCAGGTCATGAGCCGGCTGATGCAGATAGGACAGACTGCTCACCATCTTGGAGACCAATTTAGGACACTACCTCTTTCTAGAATACCACACAGTGTTGGAGTTGGAAGGAGCAGAAACGTACTTCTAAAAAACAATCAGTGTTCTATCGTCTCAAGACTAAGGTGAAGCCTCTGTTTTAACTGGCTGTCAATAATTGGTGAGGGTATTTTTCAGTAAGTTTAATGTTAAAGGGCTAAATCCTAAATATGTTCCCTAGCATATCCTTCCAGAGACAGGCAATTTAAAATTCAATCCATTCATTTTGTCCCTTGGTATATGATCAAAGCAAGTTTCCCCCCCCCAAAGGCAGTGTATGTAGTACCTTTTAACTTCCCCCCGCCCCGAAATTGAAATGGCATTTACATTCTTTTAAGATGCAGATATGAGCAACTTTTTATGACTCAATCATTAAACAAAGACAAAAAGCATGCAGTTTATTATGTTCCTAATGGTCCTCTTTTTCCCTTATTTCAATCATACCTTTTCTATTTCATTTAGGTTCCATTTTCTCTGTTCTTTATATAGTGAGAAAAAGAGTAACGCACATTAATGATACTACCTTGCATAAATTAAACCTCTCATGTTTAACTTCCTTGAGATTAGAAACTAAAATCATTGTTTCAGTCCATCAAGAATTCAGCATACAAGATACCTAAAAGAAAGCCATTCCAAATTAAACATGAGAGCCAACATCTATGGTGGCTGATGTGGATTTACTGAAAACAAAACTGACTAATACGTTAGCTGATGCTAGCATGAAGCATTAATTGTGGGTTGTGATTTTGCAAAGTGGTTTTCACTTGAGCATTTATGAGACAGCAAATAAGGGCTGCAGGTAGGCCTAATAATGGCCAAGGTCTGAGTGCCTTCTACGTGTCAAGCCTGCCCTAAGCACCTTACATATGCTAACTCATTTCATTTTCACAAAAAGTTTATAAGACAGATGAAGAAACAGGTAGAAAGACATTAAGTAATTTGCCTAAGATGACCAGCTAGTCAGTGATAGACTATGGATTTGATCCCAGATAGTCTGGTACTTGGAGTTACAGTCTTAACCTCCAGGTTACCCTGCCTATGAAAGAGGGAAGCTGGGTCAGTATGGCTTCATCCCTTTTTGTGCATTTCACCGAATGGGATGGACATATCTTTTATCTTCAGTTAATTTTGCCCATGAATATTTTACAGACTACCAACCAGCAGTATGAAGAACTCTTGTGTAATCCTGGGATAAAAGGTTGGAAAGCCCAAAGAATCTTTGTCAAGTGGATGACACCTTCAATTAGGTAGTTCAGACTAGAAGCATCTGCAAATGGTGTAAAATTGATAACACTGCATTTCTTCTACAACACACATTATTTTTTTGTATGTGTGTTACAAACAAAAGTTCAGAGTTATTGAAGATAAGCAAGATTTAGTGCCCAAAGCACTGCCAATCAAGCCAGGTGATTTGACCTGGAATTCCCTTCTCTTTACATGGTAGAAGTGAAAGTCTGAGGAAGAAGCATGGAAGTTGGGTAAAGCCAGTTACATAGAGCCAATGTCCACTGTAATTAGGGTGATTTTTTTTTTATGATTTGAATTGTATGCCCCCACCCTCCACCCACACACACAAAAAGTTATGTTGATGTTCTAACCCCTGCTAGGGGGTTTTCTCTTAATTTAATGAGGTCATACCAGGGTAGGATGGATCCTAAACCTTATCTGTTCTGAATGGTGTCTTATAAAAAGGGCAGGATAGACAGACACACACACAGGAAGAAGACAGACACCATGTGAAGACCTGTCTAAGCAAAGGAGGTCAAGGCCTGCCAGCAGACACCAGAAACTAGGAGAGAGGCCCACAGAAGGAATCAACACAACCTAGACCCTGATTTGGTCTTTTAGCCTCCAGCAGAACTGTGAGAGAACAAATTTCTGTTCTTTAAAGCCACCCACATGTGGTATTTTTTGTTAAAGCAGCACTAGATAGCTAAGACAGGTGACTATACAATGTAGAGTCTAAACAGGGACACATTTTGGAGATTGCTATTAATTATGTTGTGGCCTTGGGTGAAAACCAGGACTGTCCTGGGCTCACTAGATGTGTGGTCACTCTCCCACAATAAGACTGAGCCAGTTGGCTGGTCCCCTGAAACATGGATTCTGAAACTTGGTCCTCAGCCCACTGGAGAGATGTGACAGCCCTCTTGATGGGATAAAATTGCAGCTAAATGTGCAAGACTTCTCCGCTGTTCTCAGCAGCAAGTCATGCACATTCCATAGACATTTTTTCACTAAAAAACCAAAAAACCAAACCCACTGCCGTTGAGTCGATTCTGACTCATAGTGACCCTATAGGACAGAGTAGAACTGGCCCCAGAGAGTTTCCAAGGAGCACCTGGTGGATTCGAACTGCCGACCTCTTGGTTAGCAACCATAGTACTTAACCACTACACCATCAGGGTTTCCATTCTTTCACTAAGGACTACTTATCTCATGAGAGAGCGAAGCAAATTTTCAGGATTACTAAAATTCATAAACTGGAGTTTATAAAAGGATTCTAATTAAAGTATTCAACTAAAAAAATCTGGCCACTGAAAAACTCTTGTCACTATTGGACATGAATACAGGCAGAGTTGGAATTCCCGTACTTTTCAGCACTAATAATAATCGCTCACACTTACCAGCACTTCCTAAGTCCCAGACCCTGTTGTTAAGTTCTTTACATCCTTACAGCCTAACCTGTGGACCATGGACCAGAATCTTCTGGGAGCTTGTCAGACAAGCAGAATCTCAGGCCCCATACCCTAGACCTACAGATGCAGAGTCTGCATTTTAACAAGCTCCCCAGGTGATCAGTATCCATTAACATTTGAGAAGCAACAGATAAGAAGACATGGTTTGGTCCATTTGAGACATGGGAGCTTCCTGACTCAGTGAATAAACTGATTTACTTAAATGTGCTATTGGGTATTACCAATGTTGTTTTCCGTATTAGTGGTTTTCAATTCTTTCCATTAATTATACCATTTGTAGAATTACAGTTCATAATGACTCCTGTTAATTGCTTTGTACTTATACAATTACTACATTGCTTTTTCTTTGATTATTATTTCGTTCTTTGCAAGTTCTTTATTTTCACTAAGTCCTTTCCCACTACAAAGAGGGAACACACAGGAGTACATGGGTCACTGTGCAGGGGGTTTCCATGACAACGGAAGAAGAGAACCGGAGGAGATTTCAAATGGTACAAGCTTTGACCTAAGCTGATCAACAAAGTAGACCCTGATCATCCTGTGAATATCCCTGGGACAATTTATTTCTGGTGTGTGTTGTTTAATTATGATACAGTTGAGACAAAGCAGTATATACAAAATAATGATGCCATTATCAATCTTTACAACATGACTTCCTTATCTCACTCGACTTCAGTTAATTTTCCCAAAGCTTCCCAGTGGTCTACTTTTTTCTCCAGCATCACCTTAGCTGCTATTCTTAGAAAGGAAGTCAAACCAAAAAACAAAAAAAGAAAAGAAAAACGAAACTAGTTGCCATTGAGTTGATTGTAACTCATGGTGACCCCATGTGTGCAGAGTGGAACTGCTCCATAGGGTTTTCAAGGCTGTGACCCTTCAGAAGCAGATGGCTAGGCCGGTCTTCCAAGCTGCCTGTGGACGGATTCAAACCTCCAGCCTCTCGGTCAGTAGTCAAGTGCTTAACCATTTGCGCTACCTAACCAAACTCTAAAACGGATGTTAGTGATGACCTATTAAAACAGCTTTATTTGAAAGGTAAAAGATAGAAAGCACAGAGCAGTGAAGTCATATGCCCAAGACTTCATTACTAGCCAGAGGCAAAAGTACACTGGAACCTGGGACTTGAACTTGTAAATACAACAAAGCCAAGAGACATTACAGCAACATTTAAAATCATGAATTTTCTCTGATACATTTTGATTTTGTGAATGATGCAAAACTGAGTAATCCAAAGATTTTCAACACTGCAGTGTTGGAAATCATGTATTCACTAATAAAAACAGATCTAGGATGATAATTTTTAAAGAAAACTTCAAATATAAATTTCATCTCAATTTTCCATTTCATAAAACCAAAGCTAAATGAGGTTAAATGATTAGTTCAAGGTCATGTGCATGTAATGGCAATGCCAGGCCTCTAATTCCCATCTGTTTGACAAGTTCCAGATATGAACCATATCGTAACTCGAAAGGGTTATTGTTGTTCTCTTTAAAAAATAACAGGAACCTATTATACCGCCACAGTAGTCAAAACAGCCTGGTACTGGTACAACAACAGATACATGGACCAATGGAACAGAATTGAGAATCCAGACATAAATCCATCCACATATGAGCAGTTGATATTTGACAAAGGCCCCAAAACAGTTAAATGGGGGAAAAGACAGTCTTTTTAACAAACGGTGCTGGCATAACTGGATATCCATCTGCAAAAAAATGAAACAAGACCCATACCTCACTCCATGCACAAAAACTAACTCAAAATGGATCGAAGACCTAAATATAAAATCTGAAACGATAAAGATCATGGAAGAAAAAACAGGGACAACCTTAGGAGCCCTAATACATGGTATAAACAGTATACAAAACATTATAAAGAACATAGAAGAAAAACTAGATAACTGGGAGCTCCTAAAAATCAAACACCTATGCTCATCCAAAGACTTCACCAAAAGAGTAAAAAGACTACCTACAGACTGGGAAAAAGTTTTTAGCTATGACATTTCTGATCAGCGCCTGATCTCTAAAATCTACATGATCCTGCAAAAACTCAACTGCAAAAAGACAAATAACCCAATTAAAAAATGGGCAAAAGATATGAATAGACACTCCACTAAAGAAGACATTCTGGTAGCTAACAGATATATGAGGAAATGTTCACGATCATTAGCCATTAGAGAAATGCAGATCAAAACTACAATGAGATTTTGTCTCACTCCAACAAGGCTGGCATTAATCCAAAAAACACAAAATAATAAATGTTGGAGAGGCTGTGGAGAGACTGCAACACTTACACACTGCTGGTGGGAATGTCAAATGGCACAACCACTTTGGAAATCGATTTGGGACTTCTTAAAAAGTTAGAAATAGAACTACCATGCCAGCAATCCCACTCCTTGGAATATATCCTAGAGAAATAAGAGCCTTTACACGAACAGATATATGCATACCCATGTTTATTGCAGCACTATTTACAGTAGCAAAAAGATGGAAGCAACCAAGGTGCCCATCAACAGATGAATGGATAAATTATGGTATATTCACACAATGGAATACTACACCTCGATAAAGAACAGTGAGGAATCTGTGAAACATTTCATAACATGGAGGAACCTGGAAGGCATTATATGCTGAGTGAAATTAGTCAGTTCCAAAAGGACAAATATTGTATAAGACCACTATTCTAAGAACTTGAGAAATAGTTTAAACTGAGAAGAAAACATTCTTTTGTGGTTACAAGAAGGGGGAGGGAGGGAGGGACAGAGAGGGACATTCACTAATTAGATAGTAGATAAGAACTACTTTAGGTAAAGAGAAAGACAGTACACAATACAGGGGAGGTAAGCACAATTGGACTAAATCAAAAGCAAAGAAGTTTCCCGAATAAACTGAATGCTTCGAAGCTAGTGTAGCAGGGGCAGGGGTCTGGGGACCATGGTTTCAGGGGACATCTAAGTCAACTGGCATAACAAAATCTATTAAGAAAACACTCTGCATCCCACTTTGAAGAGTGGCATCTGGGGTCTTCAACGCTAGCAAGCAGCCATCTAAGATGCATCAATTGGTCTCAACCTACCTGGAGCAAAGGAGAATGAAGAACACCAAGGACGCAAGGTGATAATGAGCCCAAGAGACAGGAAGGGCCACGTGAACCAGAGACTACATCATCCTGAGACCAGAAGAACTAGATGGTGCCTGGCTACAACTGATGACTGCCCTGACAGGGAACACAACAGAGAACCCCTGAGGGAGCAGGAAAGCAGTGGGATGCAGACCCCAAATTCTCATAAGACCAGACTTAATAGTCTGACTGAGGCTAGAAGGACCCTGGTGGTCATGGCCCCCAGACCTTTTGTTGGCCCGGGACAGGAACCATTCTCGAAGCCAACTCTTCAGACATGGATTGGACTGGACAATGGGTTGGAGAGGGATGCTGGTGAGGAGTAAGCTTCTTGGATCAGGTGGACACTTGAGACTATGTTGGCATCTCCTGCCTGGAGGAGAGACGAGAGGGTGCAGGGCATTAGAAGCTGGCGAAATGGGCACAAAAAGAGAGAGTGGAGGGAGAGAGCTGGCTGTCTCATTAGGGGGAGAATAATTGGGAGTGTGTAGCAAGGCGTACATGGGTTTTTGTGTGAGAGGCTGACTTGATTTGTAAACTTTCACTTAAAGCACAATAAAAAGTATTAAAAAAAAATAACATGGTCATGGTAGAACACTTGGAAAAATGTACATAAATGTTAAGGACAAAATAGCCCCATTCATCAAAGATAATCACTGCTAACATTTATATTAAATGAAAAGCATTATGTTTAATTTTACTGGAGTTTATCAGAAAAAAATAAAGAAAAACAAGAAATTACTGACATTCAGATAAAGGTTTCTTCAAAAGAACTATTAGGGCCATAAAGGAGTCTTCTAAAATTAAAAATAAATATTTAAATAAAAATGAATTAAGCAATAATTAACAATAAATAATAAAATATTAAAAAATAAAAAGTCTTAAGAAAAACAGGTTTATATTTCCAGGTAAATTCGCTTGAGAATCAGAATACTGATACCTAAATAAAATTTTAAAACCTCAATTTTTTAATGTAAAAAGAACCTAAGCCTACTTAAGATAATTTTCAATGAAAAAAAATTCATGGAAAAAGGCAGATTTGTAAAAAATTATGTAAAAGTAACAAAAGCACTGAAAAATATAACATCATATGGACGTAACTGCAACCAGTACCTACAATAAACAAAAAATAAAATCTACCAGAATTCTTAGTGACACTCCGAATTCTTCTTACTCTAAAATTCCTTGACCTGTTGGTGTTTGGATTTTTTTTTTCAGAAAATACTTCTTTCATTTCATTGATGGCACAAGTTTTAGCTTGTTTCATTATAGGACCATGTCTGTCTTGTACATCTTTCTTTTCCTTCTAGAATTTCTCAATTCCTTTCTATTTTTGTTGTAGAGATGTAAGCCTTCATCTCATTGGTAACACCACAAAACTATACTTTCAGGTTGCTAGTTTTTTAATTCCAGTTATCGTATCAAATGTCTTTTTAAAGTCATTTTCATAGACCCTCTGAATTATTGTTTCTTTTTCAACTGATTAACATTTAGGCCTATTGCATAATGGGACCAGTCCCTGGAGAAGGACATCATGCTGGCTAAAGCAGAGGGTCCGCAAAAGAGAGGAAGGCTCTCAATGAGAAGGATTGACAAAGTGGCTGCAGGGATGGGCTCAAGCGCAGCAACGATTGTGAGGATGACTTAGGACCGGGCAGTGTTTCGTTCTTTTGTACACAGGGTCGCTATGAGTCAGAACCAACTCGATGGCCCCTAACAACAACAACAACATTGCACAATGGTCATAACAGGATTTCTTTTCATCTCAATCTTGGGTTAGTTCCACTGTTTCATGTGTGCCATATCTTTTTCTTTTTTGGATTACTATTTCCTGTTGTGTTAGGAAACATATTTGAGTGGCCCTTCTCCCTCTGCAAACATTGCAGGTAGTAAACATTCTGAGTCATTGCATTAAATGATATGTATATATTCTCCATCACACTAGACTGATAGTTTGGCTTGGAACAGAATCCAGGTTCAGAATTACTTCAGTTTCCTCCAGAATATGGCTCTACCGTTTCTTAGCCAACTGTGTTATAGATGAGAAGTCTGAGCCTGGTCTGATTTTGTCTGTGAAAGCTCAACAGATTTTCCCTTATTTTTTCTTAGTTCAAAAATTTTATCAGATTGCACAAGGGTATAGGTGTGTCTGGGTGTGTGGTTTCTACTACCTCATTTTGGAATTCCAAGTTGGATATGTAATTTTCAGCATCTATTGTCTGTCTGGAAACCCTGGTGGCGTAGTGATTAAGTGCTACAGCTGCCAACCAAAAGGTTGGCAGTTCGAATCCACCAGGTGCTCCTTGGAAACTCTATGGGGCAGTTCTACTCTGTCCTATAGGTTTGCTGTGAGTCAGAATTGACTCAATGGCAGCAGGTTTGGTTTGTTTTCGGTTTATTGTTGGTTTGGGAACCCCCAGTGGCGCAGTGGTTACACGTTTGGCTGCTAAACAAAAGGCTGGCAGTTCAAATCCATCAGCTGCTCCTTGGAAACCCTATGAAACAGTTCTACTCTGTCCTATAGGGCTGCTATGAGTGGAAATCAACTCGATGGCAATGGGTTTTTTATTGTCTATTTTATCTTTTCTTTCTTATATTCCATCTCTTTGTCTTCTGATACTGTATTCGCAGAGTTCTCTTTAAGTTTATATTTCAGATCACCAACCTGTTCCTCAGTTATGTCCATTCATCTCTTCTATTAAATTTTCTGAAAAATTTCTCCAATCAAAAAAAAACATTGTTTTGTTTTAAGGTATCTCCTCTTCCATACCAGCTTACTCTTGTCTTACAGTTGTCATAGCCTCTTAAATCTTTCCAAGGATATTAATTAAAAAAAAAAAAAAAGGTCTTGTCTATATTCTACATTATCTCTGAATCCTCTGGGGTCACCTGTACTTTTGTTCATCTTAGTAGTCATGGATCTTGGTGCTAGTTTCTCTCAGGTTTCTGGTGGCCCTTAGTTGTGCATTCATACATACAGGATGAGGCTGGTTAGTAAAGATGTCTGGTGGGTGTCATCTACAGGTGTGCAGGTTATGTCCCCCCGTGGGCCTTTCTCTGTTGCTGTCTGGGTTCTCTGACAGGGGGTTTTGTGTGCTTCAGACTCATCAGGAAGGCCTCTCAGGATCTACACGTGTGAGGGTGGGAGGGAAGCAGGACTGGCAGGGGTGAACCTATTGTAGTCCCAACACAGGCCTCAGCAGATCCCACAATAGCTATGGGGGAGAGGGGTGTTTTCAGAGGTGTCCCAATTTAGGATCTTAGAGCCACTTCCCTTCTCCATTGACTAGTCATTGGATGGGGGGGCTATCCCAAGGAAGAGGGCATGGCCTTGAGCAAGGTGAGACTTCACTCCTTGGTTGAGGGCTATTCCCACAGAGGGACTCGGCTGAGAGCCCTCCAAAACCAAAAAATCGAACCCGTTGCTGTTGAATTGATTCTGACTCATGACAGCCCTCAGTGGCCAATATTTCAGAAGTTGGGGGAATGGGTACCTCAGGAATGAAGAGAGGATCTGTGTGGCCAGCACAGCATCCCCTTCCTCTTAGATGGGTGGACTCTATGGGCTAATGGGTGAGGTGCTGACAGGCTTCATGGCACTATGAGGAGTCAAGGGAGGGCAAGAGCCCAGGCTGACTGACTGACCAGCATGGCCTTACTCTGAGGCAGGTGCACAGCCTAATTCGGGAAGAGCTACCTCACTTTTTTTTTTTCCTTTTTAAAATTTGAGGTGGATTTTTAAAAAAACAATTCATTTTTGGTGAAAATATATACCTGAAAACCAGCTCCAAGTCCACAGTTTCTACACATAATGATCAATGACATTGGTTACATTCTTCACATTTGTCAACATTCTCCTTGTTTCTATTCCAGTTGTTTCACTTCTAGTTACTTAATCTCCTTGCCCTTCAACCTTCTAATCTATGTGACCTCTTAGTCTTATATGATTTTTTTTTTAAGTAACAGTTTTCAAGGGTAAAAATCCTTACTCTTTGGGTTTACTGTTCAAAACACTGCTGTATAGATGTAGTTCTCTCAACTAAATCAGGGGCTTCAGGTGCTTGAAAAACAGGTACCCAAAGGCTGATCGCTTTGCTAAATTTAGTCGATAGATGTGGGAAGCAGTGAGATATTACCACGAAATAGACGAAGAAAAAAAGAAAAGGATCAAGCAGACAACTTTCACTAATTTCCGTACTAGAAATACCATCCCCACTCCCAGGGATAATCCAGATAATCCAGAACCTTCCACAAATGTAGTTATTACCACAACTGGAAAAATACCAACATTGTCCAACTCTTCTTCATTGTCAGAATAAATTTTTATGATTTGTGTATTTTTTTTAAGTATGCATGTAATAAAATGTTTATGTGAGTTTATACATAATGTTCCCAACCCCCAACAACAAATATTGGATTCATAAAGATACTGATAATAAAAGGCAACAATAATGAAAACTTAAAAAAAAAATGAGGTATTAGACTTATGTCAGAATCAACTTATGACAAAGTCATTGGAATGGAACCATACCGTAAGAAGGGAACTTATAATTTAGTTTCGATTTGATGTCAAACACTGTGATGGGTATTTTCTCCTCTGTTATTTCATTCAATTCTCACAACACTGTTGTAATGTATTCTAGCTGGTATACAGTGGTAACACGGCCGTCTGTGGAGGGTATCTTAAACAGTGTAGGAATGCACTGACTTAGACACACAGGTGCTGTCGGCACCCCCTGGGGGAAATGGCTGTGCATGAGTGTGGGATCTGAGAGAGCTATGACAAAGTTGTCTCTTGGGTGCCCAGGTGTGTGGTGGTGCAATTACAGTCATTAAACCTTCCTCGTTCCCTCCCGCCCCCTGAAAACCTGTTGCCCACCAATGAGGGCACTGTGCATCCTGTCCACAAAAAAATCACCCTCTTACTTTTAGCAATGAAGCTGCTGATAACAGAATTCCTCAGTAGCCTGAGGTGGTTTTTCCATCCATCTCTAGAGGTGAGAATAACTAGAACTGGTCCCTTGGACATCCGTGGGTTTTGGATGCATCAAAGGAGGAGGACTCCAAGAGGAAAGTAAAATATTTTTACAATAGGCAGCATCGAAATTCAGAAGGCTTTAATTTGAAGGAATATGGCCATATTTTGTGCCCATGTTGAATCTGAATATACTGGTTACATTACTGCATCTAAAGAAAGAAATGTTCACAGAAAATGCAAAATGGAGTTGTCTTAGCTTCCTTGAGCTGCCATAATAAAATACCACAAACTGGGTGGCTTTAAAGAACAGAAATTTATTTTCTCACACTTCTGGAGGCTGGAAGACCAAATCAGAGTCTCAGCTGTGTTGATTCCTTCTGGGAGCTTTGAGAAAGGAAGTGCTCCCTGCTTCTCTCTTGGCTTCTGGTGGCTATCTGTAAGCCTTGGCATTTTTTGGCTTGTAGAGGGACCCTCACATGCTGTATTCCCTTTCTGCATGTCTTTCTCCTTTAGAAAGAGCCACTCAGTAGAGAATTGGATTAGGGTTCACCCTACTTCTGTATGATATCCTTAATTTAACTGATAACATCTTCAAAGAAAAGCCCTATTTTCCCAAACAAGGTCACACCAGTGTACGGGTCAGCACTTCAACATATCTTTTTGTGGTACACAATCCAATCCACGGCAGGAGTCCAAGTTGATAAGGCTGATTCCAGAAGTGTTTACCAAGATTTTCCAGAGGAGACAGATGCTGATTCTGAGGGCCATCAGAACACTGGGCCTTTGTTGAGGGGCAACATGTCTAACCATGCTCTGGATGATATTATTCTAGGCCATTCAATTCCCTCTGCTCTGTATCCTGCTCATCAAGTGATCCTCTGATTTCTGATTCCTGCTGAGGAATTCTCCCTGCCTCTTCAATTTCATGACAACATCATGGAGAAGGTGGGCTCTAGAATCACACTGAGCCCCATTTTCCCAGTTCTGTGTATGTATGGCATGCATTTACTAGCTGTGTGTGGTAGGCTGCCTTCTCAGATGGCTCCCAGTGATCCCCCCATACTGGTATACATGACCTGAGTAATCCCTTCTCCTTGAGTGTGGGTTGGATCCAGGGATTTGCTTTAAGGAATCAAACCCATTGCTGTCTAGTCAATTCTGACTCGTGGTGATCCCATGTGTTACAGAGTAGAACTTCTACATAGGGCTTTCTTGGCTGTGATCTTTACGGAAGCAGACTGCAAGGCCTTTCTTCTGTAGCACTGCTGGGTGGGTTCAAACTGTCAACCTTTAGGTTAGTAGTCAAGTGCCAGCTGTCTGTGCTACTCAGAGATTCCCTTTAAGGGACAGAATACAACAAAAGTGATGGAATGTCACTTCCAAGAAATTTTTACAAAAAATGTGTGACTTCCATCTTATTCCCTTTAGCTCTTCTCACTAGCTTGCTCCGATGAAGCCAGCTGCCGTGTTGTGAGATGCTCTACGGAGAGGCCCACATGGCACGGAACTGAGTGTAGGCTCCAATCAACAACCAGCCAGGCACCTCAGTCCAACAGCCTGGGGAGAACTGAATCCTGCCAACAATCACTAGCTTAGAAGTGGATCCTTCCCCAGTCAAACCGTCAGATAAGCCTGTAACTCAGGAAGAAGTTACAAGAAGTAACTTGCATTTCACTTCATTTTGCTACTTTATTTGCTGCCTTGATAAAGACTCTAAGCCAGAGGACCCATCCAAATTGTGCCTGGATTCCAGACTCATAGAAATTGTGAAATGATACTTGTGTATTGTTTTACGCCACTAACTTGTGGGGGGTAATACCTACACAGCAATAGATAACAAATACACTGTGTGAACCAGGGCCAGTATATAACCTCACCAAGCTCCTGTTTCTCCATTGGCACAACAAAAAATTTAATGGTCATGGTGAGAATTAGATGATAAGACACATACACAGCACCTGGCACGTCATAAGTGCCCAGTAAATGTTGGTTTCTTGCTCTTTTCCTTGCTCCTTATCGCCTCCCTGAGGTGATGGTAGGGGGATAACTTAGATAATGCTCATGATTATTCTGGGAAGTGGAAAGACACACCCCTTGTGATGAATTAACATGCTGGGCTCTGCTTTGTACACTAGCTTCTTTTAGGCTTGGTTTCCTTGTTCCTGAAAAACTAGTTTACGTCAGGTGCACTGTCACAATGGGCAGCAAAGTAGAGGACCAGACCCTGTGCTGTGGTTTCTGGGCCTAGGTAAATCAAACTTCAACTTTTTTTTTCAGTCTACTTACAAAATATTTACTTAGAACAATTTAAGACATTACTTGACAAAGGACCAGGGTGGGTGGATCAGAAAATCATTGCTGGTGAGGTCACAGCAGTGCTCACATTTCCTTCTGTGTGGTTCCCAGGCTGGCTGTGCCTGGGAGTCGGGGTGACAGGGCACCCTGGCTTGCCATCCATCCAACAGGTAAACTGTAACAGAGATCATCTCTTTTTATAGATGAATCTATTTGCAGAGATGTTAGTGACCTCAGCAAAAGCCACCCAGCTAGTGACAGTGCAGCTAGAATTCTAGCAACAGCATTTGCCTATCAGGCTTATGCCCTTTTCAACATATCATGACTTTTTCAAGTGGATTACAAAGTGCTGTCCATTGTTATCCAAAATATCCAGTAATGCTAAAAAGATGGACACAGGGTTGCCATGAGTTGGAACTGACTTCACAGCAATGGTTTTAATGATCATTTGGAGTCCCAGGGTGGCGCAGACAGTTAACATGCTCAGCTACTAACAGAAAGCCTGGAGGTTTGAGTCCACCCAGAGGCAACTCAGAAGAAAGGCCTGGCAATCTATTTCTGAAAGATCTGCCATTGAAAACGCTTCAGAGCACAGCTCTACTCTGACACATACGGTGTCACCATGAGTCAAAGCTGACTTGAAGGCAACTGGTTACTGGTTAATGATCATTTAAACCTTCAAAATGAGGTTGAATTCAGGTTACATCCTTTACAAGATTTTTCTCAAGTTCCACCTTCCCCTCACCTCCAGCCAGGTAAAACTGATCACACCTTCCCCTGAGGTGTTACTGAACTTTTTACATACTTTGAAGGTTGCTGGGTGGCGCAAACAGTGTGCACTTGACTGCTAACTGAAAGGTTGGTGGTTCAAACCCACCTAGTGGTGCCATGGAAGAATGGCCTGGTGATCTACTTCCATAAAGGTTATGGCCAAGAAAACTATGGTGCTCAGTTCTATTCTGTAACCTATGGAATCACCATGAGTCAGAATCAACCGACAGTGATGGGCTTGGTTTTGGTTTTAGTACATTGTTTTATCATAGCTCCTGTTAACAAGTTATCACACTTCTTTAAAAGTCCATTTATTTTATAAAAGTTTAATATTAGTCCCTGGAAATAAGGGTTAGTGACCAAGTCCTAAGTTAGGTGAGGGGTTTTTAGAGGCTTATTTTATGATTATGCTTCACAACTTATATACATGTCATGTAAAAACATATATATATGTATATGTACATAAAGTATCACTATAAATAAAAACAGTTAAAAGGATACATAAAAACGTTAAAATATTTTTCTGTCATAAAACTATTAACATTCTTTATCTCATATTTTTCAATGCTTCTGTAATAAATACGTAATGTTTATATAATTAGAAAAAATGTTTTTAAGAAAAAAATTTTTTTGAATTAAAAAAGATTTCAGTGTGTATCACTTCTAGGAAGAATTACTTCCATAAGTTTATTCCAGGTTCAGTAGATACTTCCGTAAAAGTATAGATTCGTTCCTTTTTTTTTTGGTCCTAAATTTGACTTTTGCAAGTTTCAAATAAAGGCTCTCTTTTCCTACTACGGAAACCCTGGTGTCATGGTGGCTAAGAGCTACGGCTGCTAATCAAAAGGTTGGCAGTTCCAATCCACCAGGTGCTCCCTGGAAACCCTTTGGGGCAGTTCTACTCTCTTCTACAGGGTTGGTATGAGTCGGGATCAAGTTGACAGCAGCGGGTTGTTGGTTTAGTCCTACTATGGACCCCTAGTGGCACAATGGTTAAGAGCTTGGCTCCTAACCACAAGGTCAGCAGTTGAATCCACCCGATGCTCCTCGGAAGCCCCGTGGTGTAGTTCCACTCTGTCATATAGGGTTGCTATGAGTCGGAATCCACTCGATGGCAATGGGGCTAGTACTACTACACCAAGATATTATGCATAAGGGCCATGTTCACCTCATCAATGCTCGCCTAGGTAAGTATCTTCCATTGCAGCATTTTTTGTTTCACCTTAAGGATGCCTAATGTGGCATCAGGATTGGAGGAAGACTCATTAGCAACCTGCGTTACGCAGATGACACAATCTTGCTTGCTGAAAGTGAAGAAGACGTGAAGCATTTTCTGAAGAAGATAAAAGACTACGGCCTTCAATGTGGATTACAACTCAACACAAAGAAAACAAAAATCCTCACAACTGAACCAATAAGCAACATCATGACAAATGGAGAAAAGACTGAAGTTGTCAAGGATTTCACTTCACTTGGATTCACAATCAACGTCCATGGAAGCAGCAGTCAAGAAAGCAAATAACACATTGCCTTGGGCAAATCTACTGCAAAAGACCTGTTTAAAATATTAAAAAGCAAAGATGTCACTTTGAGGACTAAGGCGCACCTGAACCAACCCATGGTATTTTAAATCACCTCATATGTATGCAAAAGCTGGACAATGAATAAAGAAGGCCATAGGAGAATTGATACCTTTGAGTTATGGTGTTGCTGAAGAATACTGAATATACCATGGATTGCCAGAAGAACGAACAAATTTGTCTCGGAAGAAGTGCAGCCAGAATGTTCCTTGGAAGTGAGGATGGTGAGACTTTGCATCACATACTTTGGACATGTTATCAGAAGGGGCCAGTCCTTGGAGAAGGACATCATGCTTGGTAAAGTAGAGGGTCAGCAAAAAAGAGGAAGATCCTCAATGACATGGACTGACACAGTGGCCGCAACAATGAGCTCAAGCATAACAACTATTGTGAGGCTGGCGCAGGACTGAGCAGTGTTTCGTTCTGTTGTACATGGGGTCGCTATGAGTTGGAACCAACTAGAGGGCACCTAACAACAACAACAACAACAACAACAACATTTTCAGATGTTCCTGAGTGGCTTACCTGTACTACTTTACGCCTTCACAGGCCTTGGCTCTGTTTTTCTCAAGGAATAGCAACCAGGACTGCATTACTTATTTTGGCAGCTGATGTTTCAAAATGTTGGAAGTGGGCAGTTCATGCTTACCTTTTTGTTCCCAGTGCCCTTGCTGATGGCACCAACTTTATGCTTTCTGGCCACTGGAACTATTAGGCCAACATATTTTCAAAAAATTTGTTTCTCCTGTCATTAACATGAGGACATGGTATTCAGAACTCCTCTTTTTTTTCTGCTTCATCCATGAAAATACATTTTCACTACTGGTGATGATAAGATTAAACAGGAGGGCTTTGTACAGCACTTCAGTCTTTATGCACTGATTTTACTTATGTTATCTACCTTTTATATAGATAATATCATTGATGTTCACAACCCTCTGAGGTATGTAGGGGAAACATTATTACTATTACCACCTTTCAGATAAGGAAAATACGATTTAAGGAGCTTAAGTGATTTTCCTTTGCTGAAGTTAATCTCTTCATTCTAGTTATAACTCAGAGTTATTATCATAGTTTTTAAATCACATTTGAGAAAAAAATCTACTTGGTTAAATTTTAAACATGCATGGGCTCTACACATGAACAGACATAAGTAGGATCATAAATATCTCCTAAGCATTAAGATATTTTCTCAGATAGTGGAGATAATTAATCAACACCGACTTAGCTGAATGGCTGTGTCCATCTCTGGCCTGGCTCCTTTCTCTAAAAGGAAATGTGGCTTTGTGCTAATCATGATCACCTCCTCTTTAGAAAATTGTAAGAATGTGGCAGAAGAAATAAAATTAAAACCACGATTTGGGTTTCTTTTGTGAATAAGCCTAACCCCTGCATTTGATTCTTAAGGCAAAGATGGCCTGGAGTCAGTTCCGTGAAGTGCTGGGTGCGCAAGATGCTGATAAAGACGGTGACAGGAATTTCAGCTGAACGGGCCACATCACGCAGGTTTACTGTGGATAACGCAGCCAGCAAACTATGGACCGTGATTATTTTATCATCCACTTCTCAGCAGCATTGTAGCTGCCTTCCTGTTTGTGATTCAAAGATTAACACAGAACTTAGTGCAGACGAGGAAGTGTTCAACGTGAAAAGCCTTGATAAAAAAGGCCGAGTGTCTGCTGGGGGAACATCTGTTTCTGGGACGTTGGATGCATCTGCAGAGGGACAGTGCTTTGATGTATTAACCGATGGCTTCTTTCTTCAAATCGCATCACTCTACTAAGGTAGCTACATGTGGGTCATTTATTGCCTAAACTTTGGAAGCAGAAACAAGAGTCAGATTCTTGGCTTTTGAGTCCAAAAGCTGAGGCATAGCTGCTGATACAAAATATTTGGAAGAATACTTGCCGAGCTAGTTGCTCCCATCAAAAAAAAAAAAAAAAGGTAAAAATTCTCTAGGCTAGGGAAGAGTAAGTTGGAGAGGACAGCAATGCAGTTATATGCTGATGTGGGCCTCTGGGGAGGGGCCCTGCATCCCGTCCCATCCCTAATCCAAACCTCCCACGGACAAGTAGAATGCTAGGATCCCCAAAGGAGTTTAGAGACTTGAGAACAGATGACACCTGTGCCAAACTTGCTGGCGTGCTGGGTGTCTAGGAAAGCACCAAGGCCCCAGAATCTCCTGTACCTGGTTTTGTACAGGAACAGTAGCGTGGACAAGGTCGTGTGGCATACCTAGCAGGGCGTAGCAAGGGTAATGAGCGCCCAGAGCTAATCTCTAGGTTGTGCCCCACACCCTCAAATTTCCAGATGAATAAGACACTGATAACGGCGATATATCAGCAGAAACACCTACTCCCCTCTTCTCCCCTCCTGTTCAGCTGCCTCAGTCGGGTGCTTTTCACATTTGTGACACCTCGGAATGTCATTCCACACCTCATCTGGTGCCCCCTTGACTTGCGCCTGGGGGCAAGTCCCCCTCTCTGTCCCCTCCTCACATTGCTACACCTCTGATGCCTAACAGAGAGGGCCTAAGATGCCCCAGTGGGTTTCCCATAGCCCCAGAGTGGCATGAACCAAAAACCCCAAACCCATTGTTGTCGAGTTGATTTCGACTCCTAGCAATCCTACAGGACAGAGTAGAACTGCCCCCACAGGATTTCCAAGGAGCAGCTGGTGGATTCGAACTGCTGACCTTTTAGTTAGCAGACATTTTGGTTAGCAGACAAGCTCTTAACCCCTGCTCCACCAGGACTCCAGAGTGGCATGAAGGAACTACTACTTTTTAGGGTTCTTCTGAGAGGCACAAAGTAGGCAGAGGGGCAGGAGGCAGAAGGAAGCCTATGTTCCAGACAAGAAGGATAGAGAATAACCTGATGGACTTTAACAGGAGGGCAGGTGGACACATAGGTGCTTCATGGATGTCAGGGGGGATGAATGGGGCCTAGCAGGCTGAGGATATAATAGTGGATGTTTCATTAGTAAATTTAAACAAGACCACCCCACTCGCAACAAACATACCTCAACACTTTTACAAGTTTCAAATGGTACATCAGTTTGGGAGTGGTCTGAATTGACTGAGAAAACACTGTAGTGACTACGAGAAAAGCCAGAAGTGGCCAAGATTAAGTTTGTTTCTATCATCAGACTAGGGTTTTACAATAGGTATTATTTTTGGCTACAGAAAATGAAGGGCATTATAGCTATCGTACCACAGAGTCTGCAGCCTATGAAGTCTGTATGCTCACCTTGGAGTTTGGCTAGTTTCTTGTGCAATCTTCATGCAAGTGACTCCCACATATAGTAAGATGGGATTAGAAAGTTTCCTAAATCTGGAAGATGCTCCACACATGTAACAACAGTGGCGGAACATCCACCAGAGGGTCATTACCATTTCAGTGAGCTGGTATCTTATCCCAAATGATGAATGTTAGTATCTCAAGAGAAAATATATATGGAGCCATGATTTGACATATAGAATTCTACTGGACATCTCAATGTACAATAAAAGATTTCCTAAGGAGTAAAGGCCCAAGCTTGTACCATCTGCCTTTGAGAATAGATGTCAGCAGTGCCCATCATAGGGCATAGCTTTGACACAATACAACCTCTGAGGAGAGATAAGCAACCACCCGGAGGACTGGCAACTGTACCCAGGAGCATACATATGGTGGCCCTGGGATTTAAATGTTCCTCCATTAAAAGAAGCCACCATGAGCCTGCCACTCTACCTCACCTGAAAAAGGAGGCACATGTTCAAACTCAAATCTAGTCATGATCAGACTGTCCTTTGAGTTTCCACAAAATGTGGCTTTGGGGAACTCTTTAAACATGAAAGCCACTCTGTGTTTGAAAGAAGCCATCCCACACGCTCAAGCATGGGAGTTGAAATAGCACTGAGAACTCTCTGGACTGCATTAAATCATTGCTTTGGCTTGTATATCAGCTACAATTTATTTCATCTTGATGAAGCCTTTGCTTCCCAGATGGGCTGGGCAGAGTGCTACCGTGTGTGCCATTTTGTGAACTAGACAGGGCAGAGATGGCTGAAAGACGAAGTGGCAGCAAGTGGCAGGCTCTGACAGATACCCTGGTTGACTCCCCCTGAAAAAAACTAGATGTGAGTTTTGTGAAGTTCTTCAGCTGATGCTATCAGTCCTTTCAGGCCTTTTTGTGGAAATGGAGCACAAATACACGGCTGAGAACCACCGCAAGGCTCTGCCTGCAAGGGCAAAGGCAAACACAGCTTTGTTCTATCAAAATATTCCATGGCAGAAAAGGGAAAGAGCAGCAAAACTGTCCTGTTTGATTGATTTTCTGTTCTCAAGTCCTCTATTGTTTCATTTGTAGAAAGTATTTGCTTTCTATTTGCATATCCATCTCTGTCGTATCCCAAATGGGCTCAGATTTCCATTTGGTTATTTATTCAGATCTGGTTTACTTTCCTATTATGAAGCTCAGCAACCTGGTTAAAATACCACTCTTAGCGTAACTTATTCTTCCATAGGATGGGAAATGGCTTTTGAAATAGGTAGGTAACTGTAAAATTTATCATCCAAACTGGAACATTTTTGAGTGTGAAAGGAGGTGTTGATAATTATGCTAGGAATACTGGTTTCAAATGAGACTGTCCTGGGCAAATCAGGCTATGTGGTCATCCTATGGAGACCACAAAGAAAGGTTAAAACAAAAAACACTTTCACTTTCTCCAAAGTAGACAATGAACTTTTATGCCCATAAATGTTTTCACTTTCTAGAAAGTAGATTTTTATTGTATTTCATATGTTATTACTTACAAATGAGGAACAGTGCCTGCATCTGTTTCCTCCACAAAAATATTTCTTATATATGCCAGAGGGAAGCATAGATGGGGTAGGGTATTAGGTGAGCGTGGCAAGGGAAGTGTTGCTGGAGGGTTCTTTCAATAGACTAATCTATTTCTCTCTTCCTTTTTAGCCAGTTCTCAGTGTCTCCCCTCCCACCCACCCCCTGCCTTTTATAAAAAGAATTTTAAAAGAGAAGAACTGTATGCTCTGACACAGAAGTGCTAAAAGCAGCTGCAGCAGCTAGGTGGCTAGGTCACCAGCAGTGCTGACTTAGTTGAAATAGACTTGATATTAGATGTTCACAGATCTGAACAGGTGAGTTAGCTATATCAGGAGACCGACTTCGGGAGCTCCCTAGCTTAGAAGTCACAATTGAATTTGCCTGATTGAAAAAAAAAAAAACAACAAAAACTTCATAACCTTCTGATCATACCTTGGCCATTTCCAGCCATTCACTCTTTTTTGCACAAATGATGTCACCTACGTGCTATGTATGAAAGGTGGATGTGTATCTTAGTTCCAAAGGCCACCAGAAACAGGGGTCTTTCCATCACCCTTTGAAGCATTTTAACTTTGTATTTTGGCATAATTTGAAGACTTACAGAAAAGGTGCAAGGATAGAATAATATTAAAAAAATTCCATAAACCTTTCACCCAGATTCCCCAAATGTTAACATTTTATCATGTTTGCTTTATTCTTTTGTTCCTCGCCTTGCCACCCTCTACACACACACACACGCACAACTTTTCTTCTGAATCATACGAGAGTAAAATCTTTATGCGTATTTACTAATCTATAATCAAGTTCCAGCCAGGTGGGCAAGTTACTTAACCTATTTGTACTTCAGTTTCCTCATCTTTAAAATGCGTCCGCCTGATAGGCCTAGCATAAGGGTTAAATGCCACAGTCTCGTGAAAGAATGTGGCACGTGGGTACTCAACACCAGTTGCCATCGAGTCGATTCTGAGTCATGGCAACCCTGTGTGTGTCTGTGTCAGAGTAGAACTCTGCTCCATGGGGTTTTCAGTGATGATTTTTTGGAAGTAGATCACCAGGTTTTTATTCCAAGGTGCCTCTGGGTCAACTTGAACTACCAACCTTTCAGTTAGCAGCTGACCGTGTTAACCATTTGTATCACTCAAGGACTCCAGATGTACTCAAAGAGTATTTTAGTTAAAGTAATATTAACAAAAACTATTTGAAATGTGTGAATCAAAGAAACACTGAAGAGAAGGTGTGAGAATTGGACTGTAACAAGTCCAGAGCCCAGGGACCTTTCTAGTCTTTACTGATTAGCTCTGACTTCAGGCAAATCATGTCCTCTCTCTCTGGAGGGCCCTTGACCAGAAAGGGGCAAGGCTGGGGACCTGATTCCAGGTCACTTGACTCCCGGTCCAGTTTTGCATTGTCTATCGTGGTATTTCACATGTGTGCGTGCACCGAGGGACAACAGCATGAAATACCCATATGAGGAAAGGCGAGGGGAACACAAAACAGTTACTGACTGCTTCCTTCCTCAGCCTTTGCCAAAGGCACTTGGTAGACATTAAGGGAACAGACTGGATGAAGGCACAATCAGAGTGAGATGTCTTAGGAGGGTATGTGTGGGATCACAGAGCCAGAGGCTGGCTAGATCAGGGGCAGGATAGTGTATGCGTGGTGAAAAACATGGGCTTGCACAACAGGTTGTACTGGGTTCAAATTTCTGTCCTGCTACTTCCTGTAGGAGAGCCTTGCTCAAGTAACTCAGTCTTTCAGTCTTAGTCTACTCATCTGCAAAATGGGAATAAGAAGAGCTTTTTCTTAGTGTTGCTGTGAGAATTCAGTGAGATCACTTATAAAATGTGTCTGATTAATGGTCGTCATTGTTGTTAACTGCTGTCAAGTCAGCCCCTGACTCACAGCGACCCCATGCGCAACAGAGGGAAATGCTGCCTGGTCCTGAGCCATCCCCATGATTGACTGCAGAATGGACTGTCATGATCCGTAGGGTTTTCACTGGCTAGTTTCTCGAAGTAGATTTCCACATCTTTCTACCTAGTTTATCTGAGTCTAGAAACTCTGCTAAAACCTGTTCAGCATCATAGCAACACACAAGCCTCCAGTGAGAGTCAGGTCATGGTTGTACATGAGTGGTTGGTCAGGAACTGAACCTGGGTCTTCCACATGGAAGGGGAGAATTTTCCCAGTGCACTACCAATGTCCTCTGATGACTAGTTTAAGCGCTCAGAAAAGGGTTGCTAAATGAGATTATTATGTAAAGTGATGAAAACTGTGCCTGGCACATGGCAAGAACTCAGCAGATGTTCGTGGTTATGATTATCATCCTCGCTGATGAAGAAATTTTGGTACAGAGTGATTAAGAGGCTTGGTCAAGGTCATATGGCTGGTTAGTGACAGAATTAGGACCAGAACCCATGCCTTAGTTACTCCCAGTGAAACGTCCTTTACCACACACAAAGCTCTGAAAGATCAAGGGCCATCCCAGGGAAGCTCCAACTCTGGGCCAGACCAGCTGTGGGCAGTGCTGTGATAGCCAGGATTTGGCAGGACAGGTGAGGTGATTAATCATTCCAAATTGGAGGCCAGAACTAATGCTATTCAAGGGAACATTAAAAGGCACAGAATCCCTTAAGTACCATCTTCTGAAAATAACTTTTTAAAAACAGAAAAGTATTAAGAACGCTTTAATCTCTTCAAGCAAAGAACTGGCATAGCAGAACACTCAGTCTTTACAAGATGTCAGCCCTGAACTGTTAAAAGGACATTTTCTGAAGACATAGATAAACAGAGTAATAATTATTACTCTAGGTTAGAAGACTGCCAAAAGAGGGAGAAAGGAAGGAAGGAAAAAGAAAAAGATACACACAGCAAAGTGAATTAAACTTCCACAGACAAATAACAGGCATCCTCAGGTACCCAATAAATATGTTGTAGAGAAAAAGAGGGCTTTCTTTCCCTAAAGAGCTGTATTTTAAAGGGGATTCTGTTGGTTCCAATGCAGCCGTGGGGAATTACTTCTCCTATCAACAGACTATAGCTTTTTATGAAATAATAGGCAGGAGAAGTTCATTCATCATAACTGGTGGATTGGCAGCCTGTGCCATCCTGCTCCTTCTCCCATTGAGTAAAGAAACTGGGTATTAAGAACACTGAAGGACTCTTAGTAGTTAGCAAGCTGCAGATGTCTCAGGGAAGGAGGGAGGGAGGGAGGGAGGGAGTGTGTGTGTGTGGGGGGTGTGTGTGTGTGGGGGGGGTGTGTGTGTGTGTGGGGGGTGTGTGTGTGTGTGTGTGTGTGTGTGTGTGTGTGTGTAGCTGTTTCACCCAGGAACATAGTTGCTATCTTCTCTCTACAATTATTTTCCAGGGCAAGGTTAAAAAATTATCAGTCAGTACAGTTATA
The DNA here is from genome assembly GCF_024166365.1 of Elephas maximus indicus. Lineage (NCBI taxonomy): Eukaryota > Metazoa > Chordata > Mammalia > Proboscidea > Elephantidae > Elephas > Elephas maximus. The sequence continues at coordinate 111,010,306 of NC_064819.1, forward strand.
GCTGCCATATCCCTACTGTGGAGGCCCACGTTATGCTAGGAGTTAACCTCTTCAGTTGCTGGCTGCTTGGGGGCTTCTGGGGGCTTGGTGGGGGTTGGGAAGCACTCAGGGACTCCAGGCAGCAGCTATTAAGGGGGTTGGTAGTTTGGAAACCCTGGTGGCGTCGTGGTTAAGTGTTACAGCTGCTAACCAAGAGGTCAGCAGTCCAAATCCGCCAAGCGCTCCTTGGACACTCTATGCGGCAGTTCTACTCTGTCCTATAGGGTTGCTATGAGTCGGGATCGACTCGATGGCAGTGGGTTTGGTTTTGCTTTTTTTTAGTAGGGAATTAGACATTTTAACAGGTGCCTGCTGGCTACTAACAGCCCTGAATGATCGTCTAGATTATGGGACCTGCCTAGTTTCGCATGGCTGGCCCTTAAGGGCAGAGTTTCTCGAAGTGTGCCCAGAGTTGGTCTGTGCATCAGAGTCCCCTGGTTTGCTTTTCACAAACAGATTTCTGATGCTGCCGTCCGGGAATGTGCTCTAAACAAGCTCGCTAAGTGATGCTTGAGCAGCAGTTTCGATTCGTCCCTCAAAAAGCATATGCAAAGACTAAGCTGCTGCTGCTGGTTCAGAAAGGTGGCACGGCGGGCGCTAAAATACGAGAAAGCGGGGGGTCAGGACATGATGTAACAGTTTTTAAGCAGTTTAATTAGCATGTGACAAAGGATTTCCTCTGTGCTCCAAAAAGGAGCTGGAGCTAAACATTTTGTTCTTATTTTTTTTCTGTTTATTCATGATTCTTACCTGCTAATAATTAGAGCTATCACGTACTCAGCACTTACTATGTGCTAGGCATTATTCCAAGGACATCAGAAAGCATCATCTTTTTGATTCTACAAATAGGCCTCTAAGGTGATTGTTATTGGCCCCATTTTACAGTTAAGGAGACTAAGGCTCAGAGAGAGAGGTTCAGCAGCTATTTGCCCAAGGTCATGTAGGCGTCAACAGCAATTTTTCTCTAGAGTCTGTACCTTTAACCACTATGCTAATCTGCTTGCCAATCATTAATGATAACTTTCTTTCACTGAGTATCAACTACACTGAAAGCTCCATGAGGTCAGGCACTACATCTATCTTGTTCACTTTTCTTTTCCCAGGGTCTAGCAGAGTCCTGAGTAGAGCAATTAATTTTGTTTTCTTTTCAAATCTTTATGCTTTAAAAATATATATACTTAATTCTGTTAGAGCAGTTTAGGTCTACAGAAAAATTGCACAGGAAGTACAGAGTTCCCATACATCCCTCTGCTCCCCATCCTGCTTCTCCCATTATTCGTATCTTCCACTAAGTGGTACAATTGTTACAATGGATGAACCAATATTGATACATTACTATTGACTCCGGTCAATGGTTTACATCAGGGTTCAGTCTTTGGTTTGTATAATTCTATGGGTTTTGACAAATATATCATGTAGCCACCATTAGAGTATCATGCAGAATAGTTTCACTGCCCTTAAAATGTCCCATGCTTCATCTATTCATTCTTCTCTCCCCCCAGCTCTCCTCTTCTTGAACTCCTGGTAAACCACTGATATTTATATTGTCTCCGTATCTTGCCTTTTTCAGAACATCCTATAGTTGGAATCACACGATACATAGCTTTTTCAGACTGGCTTCTTTCACTTAGAAAAATGCCTTCAAGTTTCCTCCATGCTTTTCATAGCTTGATAGCACCTTTCTTTTTATTGTGGAATAATACTCCATTGTATGGATGTACCACAGTTTGTTTATCCATTCACATATTGAAGAACATCTTGGTTGTAATTAAATTTTTTTAATCATATAAGAGAAAGTTTAAAGACATGTATTTTAGAACAGATGTGCTAAGGGAAAAAGATGCTTTCTTAATCTTTAAGTTCCTCTGGAAAAAAGCCTTCTATCTTCCTCCATTGAAGATGTTTATGTTCGCTTTCTAAATTACACCATGAAACCAAAGCCTCCTTTATGGACCACTGAGCCAGAGCTTAGGAGGTACAATTCATCTTTATGATTCAATGATGGTGCCATAAGTAATCTTACACTTGAAGTTATTGATGGGCCAAGGTATACAGATCAATTTGGCAGAGAACTGCTTTGAGGCCATTCCTGGCCTTCAATGCAAATAGAATTTCACACCCTTTCCCAAAACCCAATTCTAGAGGCAAACGCAAAGTTCTGGCTCCAAATTATTTTCCTCTAAGTATTAAACATATAAAATAAAATCTCAGGATTTCTGAGTCAGATGGAATTGTAGGGTCATCTAATCTAAACCTTCATTTCAGAGGCAAGAAATCTTAAACCTGGAGCAGGGGTGACAGTCAAAATACTTAGGAACTTTTCTGCATGGCACTGTTCAATCAGACATAGGCCAGAATACTGGATAAGGGTCCTGGGGGCTCTGATGAACCATGCAGTAACCCTTTGGGGACTGGATCATGAGGAAATCCAGGAAGTTCCAGAAAAGGGACGAGGTAGCCAATGTGGCCTTGCAGAGGTTTTGGGCAAAGGCTATTTACCAACTTACATAAAAGTATTTCAATAATTTGAATAACAAGCAAAGACGTACCAGCGCGTACCAGCTAATATCAGGTATGGCCCAGAGGAAAAGTGGCTTGCCCACAGGAAGTCAGTGGCAGGGCTGGGACAAGACCTCTCATTTTATGATTCCCCTTCCAACATGGGTGTGTGGTTTAGCTTAAGAAGCTGTCTCTTCGTCCTTGATACTCAGCTGGGTTTCCCATATGCCTCGCTGAGAGATTAAAATCTTCTTCTATTTGATTATTATTTTTAAAGGAATTCTTTACTGCTGCAATTAAATGTAAGTCTGAATAATACAAAATCATCATACTGAATTAAAGTGGAGAGAAGGTGGGCTTTCTTAATGGTGGAAGCCACATGATGTTTAATAGTGCACTTCCTGGTTTCCTTGATACTCCACAAAACTGCCTAAAGACTTGGACACTGATCCAAATGACAGCTGGTCATATTGTAGGTGCCAGGTGATTGGGGAAAAAAAAAAAAAGGTGGAATGTGATTTGTATCTGTTTAAAATTATATCTGGTAAACTTGGCTATAACTTCAAGCCTCATTCAGAGAATACTTTATTCTTCATCTATACAAATGAGGACTATCTTGAGCCATAACTTTAAAGGACAAAAGATAGGGCTTATGTAGGTAAAAACAATGAATTTGTACCTTCTGATTCAAAAAACAATGGTGAAGGGTTAAGAATTCATAATAACAAAAAGAAGGAAGCACCTTCTAATCTCTTCTTGATTTCCTGCCAGTATAACTGGAAGCAAAAAGAAGAGTTGAGGAGACTGTCTCTAAGACATTAGCCTGACAGTGGTGATGTTGTGGAGGCAGGGAGAATGGTTTAGCTGTAGTCTGTGTCTAAATATCTTCCTTCTGCCTGTTCGAATCTTCTGCTGAACCTCTCTAGTGATTTTTTTATTTCAGATATTGTACTTCTCAGCTCCAGATTTCTATTTGGTTCCTTTTTTGTAATTTCTATCTGTCTGTTGATATTCTCATTCTGTTCATACATTTGCCCATGGCTTCCTTTAGCTTTTTGGGCAATTTAAGACAGTTGATACAAAGTCTTTGTCTACTAAACCCAACATCTGGACTTCCTCAGGAATGGTTCCTACTGATTTATTTTTTCCTGTGAATGGGCAATACTTCCTGTTTCTTCGTATGTCTTGTAATTTCTTTTGCTGCAAACTGGGATTTTGAATATTACAGTGAGATAACTCTGGAAATCACATTCTTCTCCTTGCCCAGGGTTTGCTCTTGTTGGTTTTTGATGGTCTTAGTTGTCCTTTTGGTGACTTATTCAAACTATTTTTGCAACGATGGTATTCCCTATCTTGTATGTGACCACTCAAGTCTCTGTTTCATTATCTCAGTAGTTAGCCAGTGACCTGACGTAGATTTACGTCAATGCCTGGAACCAAACAAATACTTTCCTGGTCTTTGCAGCTTGGCTCTGAGCTGAGGCCCTCCTTCAGTGCCAAGCCAGACCCCCTATAACTCTGCCTTGGTCTACCCCTTCGACTTCCTTGGAGCCCACTGATCTACCAAAGGTGGAAGCCTAGGGACCTCCCAGGGCTTTTCAGAGTGTGCTGTCAGTCCAGGGCATGTGCACTGTGCTTTGTTGTCTACAGTATATTCAGTGGCTCTGCCAAGCCCTTATTCTCTCCATAACATTTTTCCTTGGCTTTCTCCTTCCTAGGCTTTTGGGTTCTATCAGTTGCTTGTCCCATCTGTGGTCCATTGCCCAAGTGGGCATGGGGTGTGTGTGACTTCAAATCTTTCAATAGACGCAGCTGATGCCTGCAAAGCCTCTCCAACCCAAGGGGGATGGACTGAAACTAAAGTCAGCCTCTGCAAAGGCTCCTCAGGGAACCACCAGATGGGTCAACATGCACAACTACAGTATTTTAAGAACAAGGCCCGTATCATGCCCCTGGCATCAGCAAGCTGCACCAGGTGGAGCTCAAGGCCCCACCACCGCTGTGCTGGGGAGTGGGGGATGGTAATCATATGGGCGGAAATGCCACATGCTCTTACCAAAATTCAGGTGCTCTTTTCTTCAAGTAGCCCCTTGGTTGCTGTAAATTTTGAGTTATACCACCAGAGTTGCTGAAGAAGTTGACTCTGTTGATCCTTACCAGCTTATGGTGGTTTTGGCGTTAGGACCAACTTTTTAAGTGTCCTGCTCTACCATTTTTCCTGATATCACTTTATGTGCCCGAAAGATCTTGAACCTCAAGTAACCATGGCTGGATTTAGAAGGAGTTACCAGGACTTTTGATCATAAGTGGATTCAGGCAAAAGTCACAACCACACACATAAGAGGCCTTTTGATTCAAACAGAATTCTCTAAACCAAACCAAACCCAAACCCATTATCAACATGTTGGTTCCAACTCAAAGTGACCCTATAGGTCAGAGGAGAACTGCCCTATAGAGTTTCCAAAGAGCGCCTGGTGGATTCGAACTGCCGACCTTTTTATTAGCAGCCTTAGTGCTTAACCACTATGCCACCAGGTCTTCCACAGAATTCTCTAGGGAGAGTTAAAAGAAGTACTTGACTAAAGCTTGGGGTAGGAAGAAGGAAGGCTGGATTAACGAGAGCTGCCACTTTATAAACTACAAAGCGTCAAATAAATGCTTGTTTATCTATCTGTCTAAACAAATGTCAGAATATTTAGTTGAAAGGCTGAAGGGGCCCAAAGGCGGTCATTGGTCCAGGGTAAAGCTATTAAGTCCTGGCAGTGAGAGTCACTACCAAGACAGGAACTTGCAAGAGCAAGAGGCCCTGGGGAATGGATAACTCAGCCTGCAGTGAGGGCATGCCAAATGTTCCTCCTGGCCCAAGAAGGGAGAGAGAATGCCATGACTGCCCAGAAGGGAGTGATTTGAAAACATGAACTCCAAAATCAGGAAAGGGGAGAAAAATGATTACTTTTAATACAATTCAATAGATCAGAATCCATAGTTTTCAAAAACTCTCCAGATGACTCAGATCCCAGCCAGGTTGTGAAACTGCTGCAGCAGACACTTGGCAAAGGAGGAACTGACGTTTGAATTTTGACTATTCCTGGGTGGCCCTGAAGCTCTACGCATGGAGCAATTGAAATTTTGCTGAGGTATGAGCCTGAATCATGAGTGATGCAAGGCTGGAGCGTGAGTGAGTCACCAGCTGCCGGCCATGAAGCACCCACATCCCACGTCATCACTCCTGCGTCAGCCACTCCGGATTACTGTATTCCAGGGATCTCTGACTCGGAAGAGCTGAAGGAGTTATTCTGTACTGCAGTTTATTTGGGAAACATAGTATGCCATTGTGATCTTCATGAATTCTGGGATTTGAGAAAGTATTAAATACCCATCCTTTAAGCTGCATCTCAAGACACTCATCTTAAAGACATCATTTACTCTTTTAACTCGCATTCATTTTTCTTATTTATTCCTACTACACTCAGATTCTATACCACATATTTAGTATTTGATCATATGCTGCTATATAGTGTGTATTCGCTGATCCATATGCGTTTGCCTTGCTTTCCCATACGTTTAATGGTTCTGTATTGTAGATGAGGTCTTAATTTCTTTACCTATACCTGGTAACGCACACAGCGTAGAACTCTATACAACTTCCATTTCTGTGCGTGTGTACACATAATAATAACATGTAATGCTTAATAAAATGTGTATGTTAAAATATAAACAGATCCTGGGCTGCATCCTATTTTCAGGGAGGGAGCCTGAGCCTTTCTATTTTAAATAATCACTCCAAGTAATCTGATGCAAGTGGTCCAAAGGTGGTACTTTGAAGAACACTGTTCTAGGCTCTGAGGCCTGGCACAATTCTCTAGGAGTGTAAGAATTGCCCAGGGGAGCTTGATAACAATGCAAACTCCCAAGTCACAAACACAAAGATTCTGATGGAGTGGGTCTGGGATGGGACCCAGATGATTCTGATACAGGTGATACATGTATCAAATCTGAGAAATAACATTCTAGTAGGTGCTCAACACACTTATTTATTGATAATTCGTTTGAAGATAACCACATCCTAAATTTGACAGTGGAAAATGTCTTCTCCTTGCCTACTTTTTCTGGAGGCTGCTCTGGAGTCAGACAGACTTGAATCCTGGTTGTGCCAGAGGTACCCAGCCTTTGGGATTCAGTTTTTTAGTCTGTGAAATGGAAAAATAATGACTGTCTCGCACGGTTATTGTGAGAATTAAAGATAAACAATGTGAAGCTCTTGGCATATAGTAGGTTTTTAACCCTTTCATAGACAATTTTTTGGGGAACTTTTGGGTAATACCATATTTTTTCACTAATGGAATGGATGCTGAATCATTGTTTGCTGGTAGATTTTTATTATTTGAAAAAATGAGGTACCAGCTGCAAGTGGGAAATATCAGTCCCATGTTCCATGAAGCACATCACACATGCGGGACATTCGGTCTCATGGCGCATCACACGTCCTGGTTACGCTTGAGCCATAAAATATCTTACTCAACTTTCCAAAAATACACACAAAATACTAAATAAACATTGCACTTGCTGCACATAATTGTTATCACTTTGATTTAGAGCGGGCCATATCAATAGTATGTTCCATGAAGCATACCACACATGTGGGACGTGATAGTCCACGACCCAGGAAGTGCGTCACAAACTGTTTTCACCCCAAAAATAACTCATTTACTTAAATATTTCCAAATGTCAGCAACTATACCTTCCCAATAACGCAAAGGAAATAGTAAACATACTTGAAAGCCTTACCTCACTGTACAGGAGCCAAAAGACATAAAAGTTTCACACGATCACTCCTCCAGGAAGCATCCTCTCATACAAATGGCTCTCAACACTCAAATGTGGCACAGACCAACTTCTTTGTTTTTTTTTTTTAGGCAGTTGCACCAGTATCTACCACAATGCCAGGATGTACTAAAGTGGCTCGAATATGTGCTAATAAGCCTCCAGGGGTGGAAAAATATAACATGGGCATATATATCCCTTGGTCCATGAAAAGGGTAACAAACAATAGCTACATACTGAGAAACCCTGGTGGCATAGTGGTTAAGTGCTATGGCTGCTAACCAAAAGGTCAGCAGTTTGAGTTCACCAGGTGCTCCTTGGAAACTCTACGGGGCAGTTCTCCTCTGACCTATAGGGTTCTTAAGAGTCGGAATCAACTCGACGGCAACGGGTTTTTTTTGTTTTTTTTTTAATTATATACTATGCATCCCTTCTTGTTGCTGGGGGGAAAAAGGGTATAAAATTGCCCACAAATGTAGCATCTTTACACAGTAACACACATTTTCAAGGAGAGCTAGCAGAAACATATGATAGAAAGGAGAAGTAAAGAGCATCAAATTCCATTTTGGCCAGAATAAAGATGGGTTCTCTGAGCTGCTGTGGCAAGGCTGGTATGACTTTCGAGAAGTTAAAGACATCTGCAAGACTTCTGAGAAGCTTGAGAATTTTGTACATTTTGGACTAGACTCCAGAGTTCCAATCCAACAGCTTCTCTCTGGGGCTGAAGAATAGACATACCCAGGCAGAGAAAGGGGAGTTCAAGAACACAACCAGACAAAGGGCCCTTACTCCTTGTGGCTATCTAGGAAATGGCTGGTAGACATGAAGAGGATATTGTCTGTGTAGACATGGAGCTTTCCACAAAAGTATGATCAATAGATAAGAGTATAATTAACATCAGGCCTTCTGACCTGTACACAGAGTAACCACAGCCTCAGCTGGCATCATGGCAGAAATTGATTTTCATTGATTCTTTCAAAGAAGGACACAGTTTCCATTTCTTGTTTAGTTACACAAATATTTATGGAGCTCAATTCTGGACACTGTACAAGACTCACTGTGGAGGAAAATATGTCAGACAGGCCCTTAACCTGGAGGGATTTATTTAGCCTTTATACAATCCTCTTCCCTTTCCCTCTATGCCTCTTCAACCTCTTCCAAACACACAGACATCGTTTACTATTGGATTAGGAGTCCCTATGTGGTGCGAATAGTTAATGCAATGGGCTGCTAACCCAAAGACTGGAGGTACAAGTCCACCTAGGAGCTCCTTGGAAGAAAGGCTTGGCGATCCACTTCCAGAAAATCTGCCATTGAAAACTCTGTGGAGCACAGTTCTACTGTTACACAGGGGGTCACCATGAACTGGAATCAACTCAATGGCAAATGGTAATAACTCTTAGATTAAGGTGAACATCTCATTGAACTAATCCATCTATCTCATGATATCATTATCAAAGACATGACTTCCATTATAGGTCCCATTTCGTTTCACTTCTTCTGATTGAATTTTCAGCATAGAAACCTTTCATGGAAGTAAAATATTCATGATCCTTAAGTATACACACATTTAATGGGCTTTCACTGTCAAATTTAATCTCTCTAGGGAAGACTCAAAGCCAAATTGTGAGGCCTGCAGAGGTTTACCTGGGGACTATTTCAGGACTCTTTTTACAGGTTCTGTGGAAAGAGCAACGGATTCCTGGCAAAGATAGTGGATTCAATGAGCCAATGGCTATTCTTAAATCTGTTTCCTTGTCTGCAAAATGAAGATAATATTTTCTCTGCTTACCTGATGATTTATTATAGTAATCAGAAAAGTTACTTTATATGAATGTGCTTTGTAAATTGCAAAACACAATAGAAATTGAGGATATTCATGTTTCTCCTCTTCCCAGCCCTAATCACAACCCAACCAACCAGATGCCATTGAGTCAACTTTGACTCATTGCAACCCCATGTGCATCAGAGTAGAACTCTGCTCCTCAGGGTCTTCTAGAACTGAGTTTTCAGAAGTAGGTTGCCAGGCCTTTCTTCTGAGGCACCTCTGGGTGCACTTGAACTTCCAACCTTTCCATTAGTGGCCAAGCATGTTAACCAACTTGTCTTAGTCATCTAGTGCTGCTATAACAGAAATACCACAAGTGGATGGCTTTAATGAAGAGAAATTTATCTTCTCACACTCTAGTAGGCTACAAGCCCAAATTCAGGTGTCAACTCCAGGGGAAGGCTTTCTCTCTCTCTCAGCTCTGGAGGAAGGTTCTTGTCATCAATCTTTCCCTGGACTAGAAGTTTCTCTGTGCAGGAATCCCAGGGTCCAAAGGATGTGTTCTGCTCCTGGCACTGCTTTCTTGGTAGTATGAGGCCTACACTCTGCTTGCTTCTCTTTCCTTTTACCTCTTGTAAGATAAAAGGTGGTGCAGGTCACACTCCAGAGAAACTCCCTTTGCATTGGATCAGCAATGTGACCCGAGCAAGGGTATTACATCCCACCCTAATCCTCTTTGACCACAGGCACAGATAATGATTTATAACACACAGGAAAATCATAAAATGGAGGACAACCATACAATACTGGGAATCATGGCCTAACCAAGTTGACATTATTTTGGGGGGACACAAGTCAATCCATGACATTCCACCCTTTGGCCCCCCAAAATTCATATCCTTGCCACATGTAAAACGTATTCAATTAACTCCAAGTCCAAAATCCAAAAATTCCTCTTCACCTGTGAAATCTAGAATACAAGTTATTTGCTTCCAAAGGTACAGTGGCAGAGCAGACACAAGCTAGACATTTCCATTACAAATTGGAGAAACTAGAGGGAAAGAAGGCATAACAGGCACCAAGCAAGTCAGCAGAACACATTACATTAGCCCTCAAAGCTCTGAAAATAATCCTCTGTCTCTCAATTGCCCTGACCTCCAGACTCTAGGTATTGGCCACACTCTCCAGATTCTGAGTGGAGGACCCTCGGCTCTGGGCTTCAACTCTGCCTTCCAGTCTCACTGGGATGGCAATTCTGCTCCCTCGGCTTTAGGTGCACCACTCTCCTAGTCCATCTTAGTGGCAAGTCTACCCTTAGAAACACCAGAGGCCATGGCTCTACCCTTTGAAATCCCAGAGGTCAAGGCCATACCTTTTGAGGCTGAGACAGCTCAGCTTCCTGTGTTCCTTATCTCTTCAGCTTTTGATTCCTGGTTCCTTGGCCTCTCCGCCCCTTGGCCCTCACACCTGCATCTGCCCTGCTGGGGCAAGTGTTCCAAAGCTCAGTAGTTCCACCAATAAGTGCCTAAAAGCACCCTACTCCACCAGGAAGCCTCCTGTGCACAGGTGCTCAGCTCTCTCACCCGATGGGTCGGCTCCAGCACTGTTTGGCACTGGTCTCCTGGTTCTACTGCTATCAGTTTGCTGCTGCCGCTGGTCCTCTGCTGTTGTTTCTCACCATCTGTACCTTCTCTTGTGTTAACAGTTCTCTTCACTTCCTTCTGAGTCTTCTATCCATTCACAGTTTCAAAACCGCTTCCACATTTTAGGTATCTGTTAGAGCAGCACCCCGCTTGCTTGGTACCAAATTCTGTCTTAGTCATCTGGTGCTGCTATCCTGAATTTAGATTTCTAGTTTACTAGACTGTGAGAAAATAAATTCCTCTTTGTTAAAGCCATCCACTTGTGATATTTCTGTTACAGCAGCACTGGATGACTAAGACACAACTGCACTATCCAGTGACTCCAATCACCACCCACTGTAGATTTACTCTTTCCTTTTTGCAGAGAGTGTGGGTGTCTTACTCTTATTCATCAGATGAATACATTTGTGAGAGTTTTTCGTAATCAAATTTAAATACAAATGCAGTTAAGCCTCTGCATCCCAGCATCCCTCTCTCTGCCCTCTGTTCTCCAGTTACAACAGAGAGCTGAGGCAGCAAGGAACTGGATATACTGTAAAAAGCTATTATGAAGAAACAATAAAAACCAGTCAACTAAAACAAAAGAAATAAGTAAATATGGCAGGGTGACTTCTGAAGAGTAGGCCAGCTTCCCTGACATTCAAGCTTTATCTCTTGTGAGGAGCCCTTCCCATTAAGGAAAGCCAGGCACCAGCAAGTGAGGCGTGGTGCCAAAGTAGGGGGAGAGGAGCTTCCTGGATGCCTGAACATAACCTGCTGACCACCTGTAAGGCAAGTCTTGAGCTCACCCACCTTCTCTATCCCCCTCTGCCAGCCCCTTTTGAGGATTCTACCGTCAGGTGATTAAAGGTTGAACAGAAAGGTAAGCATCCCCCCTAACAAAATGTGCTGGAAAAATTATCCCCATTCCTGAGGAAATAGGAAAAGTGGAGTTGAGGAGCGAAGGAACGTTCCTATGCTATTTCCAAACCTCAAATCCTGGTCAGGTTATTTATTACTAGATTTCCTCTTTTGTCTCAAAAGTATATCTTCTGTGTACACCAGTGTTCACTACAGCACTATTCACAATAGCCAAAATGTAGAAAAAAATCTAAAGGTCCATAAATAGATGAACAGATAAACAAAATGTGGTATATACATACAATGGAATATATTACTCAGCCAGAAAGAGAAGTGAAGCCCTGATACATACTACGATGAACCTTGAAAATATTATGCTGAGTGAAATAAGTCAGTCATAAAAAAGGACAAATACTGTATGGTCCCATTTACATGAAATAGGCAAATGTATAAAAACCAAGCTTATCAGTGGTTAGCAGGGGCGAGAGAGAGGGGGAAAAGGAGAATCATTGCTTCTGGGCATGGAGATTCTGTTAATATTTGTGGAATAATTTAAAAAATGATAGTGATGATAGTTACTGTCATGGACTGAATTACATCCCCCCCCAAAATGTGTTATCAATTTAGCTGGGCCAAATTGTGTGGTTGTCCTCCATTTTGTGATAGTAATTTTATGTTAAAGAGGATTAGGGTGGAATTGTAACACCCTTACTAAGGTCACATTCCTGATCCAATGTTAAGGGAGTTTGCCCGGGGTGTGGCCTGTACCACATTTTATCTTACAAGTAAAAGGAAAGGGAAGCAAGCAGAGAGTTGGGGAGCTCATACCACCAAAAAAGCAGTGCTGGGAGCAGAGTGTATCCCTTGGACCTGGAGTTCCTACCCAGAGAAGCTCCTATTCCAGAGGAATACTGACAAGAAGGATCTTCCTCCAGAGTCGACAGAGAGAGAAAGCCTTCCCCTGGAGCTGACACCCTGAATTTGGACTTTTAGCCTCCTAGACTGTGAGAAAATAAATTTCTCTTTGTTAAAGCCATCCATTTGTGGTATTTCTGTTATAGCAGCACTAGATGACTAAGAAAGTTACACAACATGATAAACATGTTGCTGTTGTTGTTAGGTGCCACTGGGTTGGTTCTGACTCATAGCAACCTTACGTACAACAGAACGAAACACTGCCAAGTCCTGTGCCATCCTTACAATCTTTGCTATGTTTGAGCCCATTGTTGCACCCACTGTGTCAATCCGTCTCATTGAGGGTTGTCATGGATTGAAGCGTGTCCCCCCAAAATGCGTGACAACTTGGCTAGGCCATGATTTCCAGTATTGTGTGGCTATCCACTGTTTTGTCATCTGATGTGATTTTCCTATGCATTGTAAATCCCTACCTCTATGATGTTAATGAGGCAGGATTCAATCTACAGGATTAGGTTGTATCTTGAGTCAATCCCTTTTGAGACACAGGAGAATCAAGCAGAGAGATGGGAAACTCATGCCACCAAGAATGAAGAACTGGGAGGGGAGCATGTCCTTTGGACCCAGGGTCCCTGTAATGAGAAACTCCTAGACCAGGGGAAGATGGATGACAAGGATCTTCTCCTGGAGTCAACAGAGAAAACCTTCTCCTGGAGCTGTTGCTCTGAATTCAGACTTATAGCCTACTAGATTGTGGGAGAATAAATTTCTCTTTCTTAAAGCCATCCACTTTTGGTACTTCTGTTATAGCAGCACTAGAGAGCTAAGACAAGTGTCTTCCTCTTTTTCGCTGACACTCTACCAAGCATGATGTCCTTCTCCAGGGACTGATCCCTCCTGACAACCTGTCCAAAGTATGTGAGACAAAGTCTCGCAATCCTCACATCTAAGGAGCATTCTGGCTGTACTTCTTCCAAGACAGAATTGTTCATTTTTCTGGCAGTCCATGGTGTATTCAATATTCTTTGCCAACACCATATTTCAAAGGCATCAGTTCTTCTTCAGTCTTCCTTATTCACTGTCCAGCTTTCACATATGAGGTGATTGAAAATACCATGGTTTGGGTCAGGCCCACTTTAGTTCTCAAAGTGACATCTTTGTTTTTTAACACCTTAAAGAGGGTTGTATTCTTTCACCATACTTATTCACTCTGTATGCTGAGAAAATAATCGTAGAAGCTGGACTATATGAAGAACTCAGTGTCAGGAGGAAGACTCATTAAGAACCTACAGTATGCAGATGACAGAGCCTTGGTTGTTGAAAGAGAAGAGGACTTGAAGCACTTACTGATGAAGATCAAAGACTACAGCCTTCAGTATGGATTACACCTTAACATAAAGAAAACAAAAATCCTCACAACTGACCAATAAGCACCATCGTGCTAAATGGACAAAAGACTGAAGTTGTCAATAATTTCATTTTACTTGGATCCACCATCAATGCCCATGAAAGCAACAGTCATAAAATCAAATGACATATTGCCTTCGACAAAAGACCTTCAAAGTGATGAACATAGTCAATGCCACTGAACTGAACATGTGAAAATTGCTGAATTGGCAACTGTTTTGTTATATATATTTTTACCACTGACACATAGAAAAGTAGATCTTTTGGCTTAGGAAGGTAGCTTTGGTTGCCTTGGACAGAGTGACCTTAGGTCAGCCTCTTTCCTTAGCCCAGTTCTAATGACATATCGATGTGGCTCTCTAATTGAAACCTGCTAGACTGAAAACTCCATGAGGACAGAGACTGTCATAGCATTCTCAGTGCCTAGCACAGTGCCTACTGGGAAGTAAACTCTTGATAAATAGGTATTAAGTACGTACGACATTGAATTTGGGCTAATTAACTTCCTTTCATCGTATTCTGTAATTGTACAGTTTCTTAAAACACATATATGGGGACTTCCCTATTTAAAGAAGAACTATTTCTATCATGGGTATATATATATGTGGGAAGCTAGCAGTATATACAGCTGCAGGAGCTGATGGGGCTGCTGCAAAATGCACCTGACCCAAGCCATGGTGTTTTCAATAGCCTCCTATGCATGAGAAAGCTGGACAATGAATAAAGAAGATGGAAGAAGAATTGACACCTTTGAATTGTGGTGCTGGCAAAGAATATTGAATACACCACGGACCGCCAAAAAGAACGAACAAATCTGTCTTGGAAGAAGTACAACCAGAATGCTCCTTAGAAGCAAGAATGGTGAGACTACATCTCACATACTTTCGACATGTTGTCAGGAGGGATCAATCCCTGGAGAAGGACATCATGGTTGGTAAAGTAGAGTGTCAGCAAAAAAGAGGAAGACCTTCAATGAGATGGACTGACACAGTGGTTTCAACAATGGGCTGAAGTTTAACAATGATTGTGAGGATGCCGCAGGACCGGGCAGTGTTTTGTTCTGTTGCACAGAGGGTCGCTATGAGCCGGAACCGACTTGATGGCACCTAACAACAACAATGTAGAAAGTGGGTTGAGTATGAGTATCACACACAGACATCTTTCCACAGAGTCAGTGTGTGAGATAAAAAAAAAAGCACCTTCACTTCCACCAAGCTCTTAAACTAATAAGTAAAACTAGGGGCCATTCAAAGACAATCAGGAAATAAAAATATAGTTTCTTATAAATCTACATCAAAGTAGCTAACCTGAAAGGTACCTGTGACAGGCATAGCTAAGTATCTACCCTCCCCCTGCTCTCACCCACTATTCCTTTGGGTAACAGTGCCCCTAACAGTGCCCCTACCTTAAGTATTACCTGGGAATATGGCTGCTCATCTAGAGACTACATTTCCCAACCTCTTTTGTAGCTGAGTATGGCCATGTGACCAAGTCTGGGCCAATGGAATGCAAGTGACAGTGATGCATATGACTTACTAATCTCATTTTAAAGAAACTTGGTTGTCCTCCACTTCATGTTTTTTCCTTCCCCCAGGCTGGGAAATGGAGCCAACTGGGGCAGCCACCTGGGACTCAGAGAGGAAATCACATATGGAGCATGGCAGCATTTGCCACCACGACTCTGTGAAGCAAAGCAGTGAGCCACCATGGACTGCCAGTTACCTTCTAACTGCTATGCAAAAACATACACTCTCATCTTATGTAAGGCACCACATTTTGAGGTCTCTTTTTAAGTGGCTTAGCCTGTGCCCAATACAGAATTTTATTAATTCAGCACCCTTGGAATATGCAGAAAAACCGGAACTGATGCAAATTAGAAAATGCATCCCAACGTTGTAGATGGAACCGATAACCACGATATCTTGTGCAGTAAACATAATATACAACATTACAAGTCAGTGCTGATGTTAAGGGGTGAGAAAGTGAAAAATGCAGGAAGGCTAACTGGGACAAGGCTTACAGGAGGCCCCTTTGTCTATTCTTAGTTTATTGTTCTGTTCAGTGATAAATGGAACTCTGCAGCATTTGAACTTTATTTGAACTCTTTCTCCCTCTCTCATAATAGTCACAGTCACCCTTAAATTAGATACGAATTATTGTTCCAGGACAATGTTAAATATTAATAAATCTTTGTGCCTAAAATAATAAAGAAAATAATGGAAAAAATCTATTCCGAAAATCCAGGAAAAGTGGAGGGGGAAATGAATCACTAGAGCAATATTAATATGGTGCTGTCAAGTTAATAGGCACTTGTGAAAGATATATGCCTAAAAATATGAAGATGAAAGCCTGAAAGAATCGTATCTTATCCAGTCAACACAAATATGGAACAATATAATACCAAGATCATGATAATAGGGTTTAAGTAAAATTACTTCAGGGGAAATTATGAATTTTTTGAGTGAAATTTGGAATTCTGATGAAAACTCAGGGGAAACAGTAAAATTGATATATTTTGACTTGCTTACAATCTCTAACGACTCGACGGCACTGGGTTTTACAATCTCTAACAGAAAAGCACGAGAAAAAGCACAAGACTGGTTCACAAAGCACTGCCGAGTATCGGTGGCTCAATTACAATGGGCACTTCATGGACAAGTTGAAGTCCCCTGAGTTGGAGGAGTCAACGCTTCATGGGATGTGACAGACAGTTTGCTGCAGTCAGAAAAGAGTGGAAGAAAACCAAACCAAACCTGCAGCTGCTCAGTTGACTCTGACTCATGGACTCATGGAGACCCTATGTGTCTCAGAGCAGAACTGTACTCCCTCGGGTTCCAACGGCTGAGTTTTCGGAAGTAGACCATCAAGCCTTTCTTCTCAAGCACCTCTGGGTAGACTCGAACCTCTAACCTTTTGGTCAGCAGTGAGCATGTTGACTGCACCACCCAGGGACTTGGGGGGCTTTAATGACGAAATCAGAAGTAGATATTTACTCAAATTCTAAGATGTCCATTATTCATACCTTAAAAACTTAACAGTAGAGTAGAAAAAGTTGAATCCAGCTGAACTGAAAGACATTAAATAAAATTAACCAGTTTTTTCACTTGTATTATTTTTGCTTTTTTAAATAGAAGCATGAAGGCTGGGAGAAAGGAAGGAGCATGAGGGAAAATAAGAAGAAACAAGTGAAGCTTCGTGATCTTGACTAACAAATGTGGAGTAAGGGTGCTTTGGGGCGACACCAGGCCCAGTGATGGGAACAACAACCAAAAAAACCAAACTCGCCAGCAAGTCGATTCCAACTCATAGCAACCCTATACAACACAGTAGAACTGCACCACAGAGCTTCCAAGGAGAAGCTGGTGGATTTGAACTGCCAATCTTTTGGTTAGTAGCCGAGCTCTTAACCACTGCCACCACCAAGGATCCAATGGGACAAAAGCTGCCTGCAAAGCCAGTAAACCAGGCATCAGTAGTTTGAGGGACGTCCCCTTCCTGGCACTGCTGTGTTTTGATTAAAAGCACCCAACACGGTTGAAAGTGCTTTAGGAAGGAAAGCAGAGTTTCAGAGTAACTGCAGAGCTGCAGATACTTTGCAAGGACTCCTTTCATCAATGTCTTTAAGGCTACTATTTCTGTCCCTGAAATGCAGTTTTGCTGTACTCTATGCATGGCTGTAAATGGGCCTGTATTATAAAGTGGCATATATTAACCATTAGGGATCACTGGCCAATAAGGGACAGGGAGTTTCAAGTGGAGAACAGTGGTTTAGGCAGCTCCACCAGCATTTGCAAAGGCACAGAGGCATGAATGAGCAGACAGTATTCAGGAACCACAAACAGCTCAGATCTTTCCAGTTGTTTATTATTGTTCTTTGCTGTGGGTTGCCGAGTTGGTTTTGACTCCTAGTGACCCTACAGAATGGAGTAGAACTGCCCCATAAGGTTTCCTAGGCTGTAATCTTTATGGTAGCAAATTGTAACATCTTTCTCCTAGGCAGAAGCTGGTGGGTTCAAACTGCTGACTTTTCTGATTAGCATCCAAGCACTTAACCACTATTCCACCAAAGTTCCTTCTAGTTGTTTATAGATGCCTAAAATTTCTCACACTCCAAAATTAGAATTAAAAGGCTTAAAATGCAAATAATGCTTGAAACTGCCCCGTTACACTATATTGCAAACTTATTATACTATATTGTAATTAGACAACTGGTTTATACCAACTTCAGTTCTTTCCTGCTCTAGAGGAAAACCAAAAAAAAAAAAAAAAACCTGTTGCTATAGAGTTGATCCCAACTCATAGTGACCCTACAGGACAGGGTAGAACTGCCCCACAGGGTTTCCAAGGACTGCCTGGTGGATTCGAACTGCTGGCCTTTTGGTTAGCAGCTGTAGCTCTTAACCACTATACCACTAGGGTTTCTACTCTATAGGAACGAAGGGATAAAAGAGCATCTTGGAAGACTACTAGGAGATGAGGCTATAGACACTGACAAGCTTGACAGACTCTGTACTTGAAACATTGCTTGGTCCCTGTGATGGACTGAATTGTGTCCCCCAAAATATGCGTCCACTTGGTTAGGTCATGATTCCCAGTATCCTGTGGTGGTCCTCCATTTTGTGATTGTAATTCTATGTTAAAGAAGATTAAGATGGGATTGTAACACCCTTACCCAGGTCACATCCCTGATTCAAGGTAAAGGGAGTTTCCCTGGGGTGTGGCCTTATCTTACAAGAGATAAAAACGAAGGGAAATAAGCAGAGAGGGGGGATCTCAAACCACCAAGAAAGCAGTGCTGGGAGCAGAGTGCATCCTTTGGGTCCAGGGTCTGTTCACAGAGAAGTCCTAGTCCGGGGGAAATTTGATAAGGCCAACACAGACAGAAAGCCTTCCCCTGGAGGTAATGCCTTGAATTTAGACTTTTAGCCTACTTTGTTGTTGTTAGGGGCCATTGAGTTTACTTTAGCCTACTTTACTGTGAAGAACTAAATTTCTCTTTGTTAAAGCCATCTACTTGTGGTATTTCTGTTATAGCAGCACTAGATGACTAAGACAGTCCCCAAATTTAATTGAACCTCTGCTGAAATGATACAGAGGCATTTTTAGATGTAATGCTTAACAGACAAATTGATCTTTTCCAAAATAACGTGTTTTCTATTTGACAAGTATGGTGTTAGATCTATCATCCATCCATCCATCCATCCATCCATCCATCCATCCATCCATCCATCCATCCATCCATCCATCCATCCATCCATCCATCCATCCATCCATCCATCCATCCATCCATCCATCCATCCATCCATCCATCCATCCATCCATCCATCCATCCATCCATCCATCCATCCATCC